>NW_020126818.1:0-300000 GCF_002994745.2 Rosa chinensis | reverse complement strand
ATGAGCTTATATCTCTGAAATTAAGGCAAAAAGAGGATCACAAGATTGAGATAATATTTGATGATATTCTTTGGTTAACTATGATTTATGAAAAGCATATGAATGTGTAGTAGATATGGTGCATGCGTAACTTTGGTACAGAATATGAACATGTGGAAGATAAGTTATGATTCATAATAAACCCTTGTGAGAATTTGAGCCATGTGCCCTTTCTTTGTTGAGTGATTAATGAAAAAAATGAATTATACTCTTATTTTCTTGGCGATGATTTTGTTGATCTCATTATTCTTTCATCTTGATTGATTACTTGCCATAGATTAAGTTTGATGGACTAGAGAATGCTAGAATTCACTGTTATGCTTGTTGAGACGTTTATGATCAATATATGGCCCTGATTCTGGAAAGGATAAAGGTACTTACTTAGGATTTTCATCACCATAGCCAAATATAGCCTGTGTCCCTATTTGTGCCCGTCGTGGGACTCCCCTAGTTTAACCATTTTGAGCCTACATTGAGCCTTTTATTTCATCACCCTCAAAATTCCTTAACCCTTAACCCTAGTATAGTTATATCCTTACCCTCTGTTCTAAAGACTTAGTGGAGCATATTTCTGAGACTGTGCTTGGAGTTTTGGCGTCAAGGAAGAATTTTGAAGACATGAAGAAGTTCAAGTGTGGGGGTAGACTTGTCCATATGTAATCTTTGTATGTAATTGCCGAAAAGAAAAAAAAAAAGAGAATGAAATCGTAAAAAAAAAAAAAAAGAAAGGAAATATTACGGCAATTAAGAGAAAAATGTGAAGTATTGTTTATGTTTATGGATTTTAGTCCCCTATACTTAGTGGATTTGGAGTTTGCTTTGAAGTGAAGGCCTATTGTTGAAGAATTTGGTCTTTGTCCAATTCACTTGTTCGAAAAAGGTTAGAATGAAGTTTGGGCCCAACATGATGACACTTGGCCCTTTTATAAGCCCTTGGAGGATACATGACGTTTTGATATACATGGTGGATTTCGAGGAAAATAGTCTCTCTACATCTACAAGTGCTCTGCTAGGTTTTTAGGATACTTTGTGATTTCCCTATCCCTTCGTTTCTTTAAACCTTAAGCCTTGGCCCCATTACAACCTTGAATTGTAAGACCTCTTTGATCCTTAAGATGGGACAGCCTTTGATCTGTGGAGATGAGTCATGACTGTTGAACTTATGGCTTGGGTTCATCTGTGCAAGTAGTTGATATCTTTCATGAGATCTTTAAAAGAAAAATATATGTGCTTTCGTTTCTTATACATATGTGATCTACTTGCTATTCTTTCACATATACTTGAGTGATAAGCTTTTAAGCATGAGCCTTGAATCTGAGAGAAGAAAGAGTGATATATCCATGTGAGGTTTGAATCATGACTTGTTTGAAATATGTTGAGCTACACCCATCACCATTGTTTACCCCCAAGTCTTACATGCTTATATGTGGATTATATTTTGTAATTAGCTCTTGAATATCTTGATGATGTGATGCTTGGTTAAGTGCTAATCTTGATGACTTGAAAGTATGAGATTTCTGAGACAATATGTTAAAGGGCTTAGAGGTCATTGTGTGTGTCAACGTCTTGGTCTTTGTTTTTGGTTTTGATTTTCGTTTAAGTCTTTTTGTGTTATATGTTTGTTTGTTTTGAGTCTTGAGTCTTTGATTTTCGTTTGTCATACTTAGTTTATTTTCGTTAGTCTTTGTTTTGTTTCTTAGTCTTTTTGGATTGTTATGTTGATTTTGCTAAGGGACTAGCAAAAGCTAAGTGTGGGGGAATTTGATAGGAGCATAAAATGCGATGTTTATAATGTTTATACCCTATATTTTGCTAAGTTATTTCCTTTATCTCGATCAATTTAACTTAGTTAGTGTTTTTCAGGTGAAAATGGAGTCTCAAGGTCCAAAAATGACTAAGGAATGCACAAGTGGCGCAGAAATGGGAAGAAATGAAGAAATGGAAGTTCTCCCAGTTTGACTAGGAAAAGGAATCCTAGTTGGAGTAGGAATCAGAAGCTGACTTGGATTCAAACTCTTAAGTCGCGGAAATTAGAAGTTCTACTTGAACAGGGAAACCAAATTCTACTCAGATAAGGAATCCTAGTATGATAAGGAGTCCCTGTTGGATAAGGATTACTCAAGAAGATTCCGGAAGAGTGTAGAAGCATCTCGGAAAAGGAAGCAGTATTCAACTAGGAAACCTACTTGCATATGGAGTTCTACTCATACTAGGAGAGCTATGGAACGATCATGAAGCATCTAGAAGACTCAAGAAGGTCATATGCCGTGCACATGGAAGAGGAAGTCTCAAAGAATTCGAATTACAAAGCAATATGGAATTTGGATTTCTTGTTGAGTAAGGATTGGAATTTCGTGAGATTCTTGAAGGTTCTAGGGAGTTCTTGACGTTTCTACTTCAGAATAGGCGTGGAAGGCATGTGAGAGGCATGTGATGCAAGGGAAAACCGAATTGGACTCAACTTGTGCATTAAAAGTCAAATCCATTACAGATTCGGAAATCTGTCTGTGCAGATCAGTCAACTTCAACGGAGTGTCAAAAATCGCTCAGAGCTCAGAAAATTATGATCTTTATATGGTTGGAAAGCTACAGATGTCTAGTTTCCAGAGCTTTTTACAGCTCATCAATAGCTATTTTCTAGAGAAAGTTATGGCCGTTTTAGTGGACTGAGGTCAATCCTGCCGGAAATCTGTTTCGTGAGAAAGAAGTCCTAAATCAACACGAACTAAGAGAAACCAAGTAGAAACGAATTGGGAGTGCCTTGAGACGTTCTACTATATATACCTTGTGTATTAGACGTTTCAGGGTTCACACTTTTCTCCACAATTTCGTATTCTCACTTGTTTGCTCTCTAGTTTCAGGTTTTCACAATCTTCAAGGAGCAAAGCCGTGCCATCACCCTCCACCACCGTGATCTTCACTTGTTGCTGTGCTAAGGAGCTGCTTTGGACCTTGGGACGTGATAAAGGGTTGTTCATATGCTCTACCATACATATAACTCACGGTTTTGTGTAATTGCTAGATGGATTTTCTGCTTTGGAATTTCTATGTGTAAACCGAATCTTTTGAGTATGCAAAACTATTTTCGAATGCAATTTTGATATTCTATTCAATGATTGATGTGTTTATGTGTCCTTTGTCTTGATTGATTGCCGAATGCATGGATTGATAATCTGATTTTTGTGCTTCATTACATGGAACGTTCTTGTGGTTCGAAACATGGGAAGACTTGCATGTAACTTGCTAGTAATTAGGTTTGATGCTTGGTGAAACCTAATTCGAATGAGTAGTAAAGGCTTGCTTTGAGTCGAAAATCAGATTATGCATGTGATGATAAGTTTTGACACGCTTGGATTTGCATGTCTATTGATTCTTTCTTGAACTTAATGATTTGAAAACAGGATTTTTCAACACAGTTGCTTAGAGTGTGTGATATCGAACTTTTCAAAATAAAATTGATTTGGTGCTTGCTATTTCGATTTGACTTAAGAAAGAAAGTTAAAAGGGGACAATGGTTGCTTTGATCTTTGTGTTCTTGGTTGATAGCTTTCCATGGTAATTAAAAGAAAGATTAAGGGATGCATGAAACATTGATTCTTGAATGGTTCTTGATAAGTTGTTCTTCGAAAATTCTTCTTTTCCCACCTTTGTATAGAAACGATTTTTGTTCTTTTATTTATTTTCTGAAAATTTATACTTTGATCTTTAAAACCCCCCTATGTTTTATGTTTTGTGTTCTTGTATATTTGTAAATATATAAAATTAATTTTAGGATTTTTAGATAGCATGTAAACGTAAATAACTTGTTAATAATCTGAAAATATAATTTAATTCCGTGAATAGTGTTTTCGTGAATAGTAATATGTGTTTGTGTTATACATGGATTTGTGTAGTTAGAGTTTAACTAGAATTTGTAGTTTGTATTTATGTTGTATATGGATTTCTAATTTAATTCTAACTTAACTTGTAAATATTCTTATATTTTCGTAAACTTGTATATTCTTTTCTTTAATTTGTTTCTCACATGTTAGCACCCTCAATCCCCGGTTTAGAACGATCCCTGCTTACTCTATACTAACGCTCGACATTTTCAGGGTTTAAATTGGCGAATGCTTTTGCACGTATCAATTTTTGAAACGTTCATCATTTTCAATTTTTGAAACGTTCATCATTTTCAATTTTTGCACGTATCAATTTTTGAAACGTTCATCATTGTTCATCATAGTCATGCAAGAGGAGTTGATCATGTGAAACGTTCAAAAGCAAACAATTTCCCATGTTTTACTTTCAGTGCTAATTTACCTAAGTGAAAGCACCTAGATTAATTCTATCAAACATGCAATCAAGCCCTAGAAAGCTAGTCAATCATGTCATGTTTAACGCAATAAACACCTAGAAAGGCTATCAACTCAAATGTGCAACTTAGTATGAAAAAGTCCACCTAATTGCAATCTTCTTTGATTAAATTCGGTTTTTGTACAAAACCTTTACTACTTATCGATTCAAGAACACAAAACCAAAAAGTTGATTCATGTTCTCAAATTCGTAGCAACATTCACATAAAAACCCTAAATGTTTCGAACCATTCAAGATAATCATACAAAAGATTTCTATCATGCAAATTTAATCAAACACTCACACAAAAGCAACCATAAATCGCAATATATGAATCTGAAAATTAACAATTCATCATAAAATTTCAGAAAACAATACTTGTTCATACATATGTGTCAACTAAGGCAAAACCAACGAAAATACAAAGCAAAGGTACAAGGAGAATCGGATTACACCGTGATGAAGATGAGATGAATGAAGTGATGATGTGGTCTCTTGAATTTCGAAAGCAATCTTCAAGGTGGAGGGTGGATGGTGTGCACGGCTTGTCTTCTTCTTCCTTGGCCTTGCTTGCACTTCGTGGTTGCCCTAGAGGATGGAGAAGAACACGGCTAGGCTAGAGAGATTTCTGAATTATTTTCTCAAAGTATAAACGCAAAAGTATGGAATTTTCGGAACCCTTGACGTTGAGAAAGTGTAGGAATATATAGGGGACGGCCCCTAGGTGTCCAAGCCGTCCAAAACCCTAGAGATGTTCACGGCATGTGCTTGCTTCCTCCACATAATTTCCTCCAATGAATTCTTGCCACATAAGCCCTATGAGGTGGTGCAACCAATCACAAAATTCCAATATTAATTCCCTAAATAATTCTTGCCGAAATAAAGAGATAATTTCTGATTTTATGCTTCCAAATTCGGCCAAAACTCTTTAGGGAATGTAGGAATGTATCTAGACTTCTTTTGATCTTTCCTTGGTCTCCACCTTTTTCTCTTTCCTTAAAAATCTCTAGGGAATATCTTTGCCGTCCAAAACCCTAGGGTTTTGGCGTCCTCCCTTGTTTATCTCTTCCTTTTTCACGGCAAAACTTCTAGGGATTATCTCCAAGTATTTTCTTTCCATAAAAATAGCCCTAGAGAATCTCCCTAGAAAATCTCCACACATAATTCTGATTTTCACGCCACTTTCCTTGTTTTTCTCTTGCTTTGAACGGCAACACTCCCCTAGGGTTTATTCATGCGTCATAAACCCTAAATATATGGGCTTTGATGGGCCTTTATCCAATTTGCCGAAAATCCAAAGAGTTCTTGGGCCTCGTTGCTTCATCTTCAAGCCTTCTCATTTTCCAACGCAAAACACAATATTTTTCCATTTCTTTTTCATGGTTGCGTTGGAAACTTGCTAGGGAAGCCTTCCTCCATTTTGTAGGATTTCCTGGTTGGACTAGGAAAGCTTGTTTCTTCATTTCTGCTCAAATGTGTGGGCCATTTTCTCTCATGTTCGTTCGTCTTGATGTTCGCAAGCTCCTCTTTCCATTCATGCGTTCATTTCCACTTTCTAGCTCGGAGGTCCTGAAAATAGAAACTATACTTAAAATAGAAACTTTCTAAAAAATGAAAATAGAAACTTACTAAAAATGAAAAATAGAAACTTTCCAGAAATGAGAAATGAAAAATGAGAAATGAGAAATGAGAAATGAAAAATGAAGACAAAAATGGAAACTTTCTACAATAAGGAACTTTCCCAATCAAAGAATGGAAACTATCCCAAACAGGGATTTTTCAAGGACATGGCGCAGAAAAGTGTAGGGAAATGCAGTTAAAACGTCGCATTAAAATGCTCCTATCACCGAAACAAAAATTGTAAGTAGAGTCATAGTTACACTTTGAAGCTTTCCTCAGTGGCTTAGCAACACGGTGATGAACTCGTCTCTGCGATGGTGGTGGAGCGTCCTTGACTCAGCGCCTTAGAGCTTTGTAGATTGATGGATAGATGGTGGTCACGGTCTTGTAGGATATGGAGGTTTGAGGAGTGAATTGGGTAGTCTGGGAATGATCTTGGCTGGGAAGTGATCTTGGCTGGGAAGTGATGCCAATTCAGTTCTGGACGTTGCCTATTTATAGGGGAGCATTGGTTGGCTTTCCCAACTGAAACGTCTTCTTTATGGCCTTAACTCCTCTCATAATGGGGCAATTCCTTTAATTTCCAAGCTGAAACGTCTTTCTCTTATTTATTTTTCCAGCTGAAACATCTTTTTCTTTTATTCCTCAACTGAAAACGTCTTTTCTCCTTTATTCCCCAACTGAAAACGTCTTTCTCTTATTTATTTTCCAGCTGAAACGTCTTTCTCTTTTATTCCTCAACTGAAAACATCTTTTCTCCTTTATTTCCCTTCTTCATTGCTTGGTCAAATATCTTAATGCTTTATTTTATGACTCCATCATTGATGTTTCCAAGAGTTCCACCAGGCAAGGTTTCCTACAACAAGCAGGAAAATATCAGAATTTTCTAGAGAAAATAAAATGTAAAGACCGCAAAAATAGTCGACAGTGAGGAATCCTGATCCAGCTAGGATTTTTCATGAATTTTACTTTTTCCGCTGATTTCACGCCAAACACTCTACAAGACTCTTAAAATGACTCGATGACTCAAAACACGAAACTTAAGGGAGAAACAAGGCTAAAATGGAGCATATACTCATTAATATTATCACACTTTTTTGCTCCTATCACAACCTAAGTAATTAGTTAACTAAATTTCGACAATTACAAATAATTAACAAGTAAAATTTTTTTTTCTTTTTTTTCGGTCACAATATAAACAAAACACATATTCACAAAATGGCAAATGATTTTTCAATCCCCGGCAACGGCGCCAAAAATTGATGTCGCTTTTGTTGAGCGACCAATTTAACCCTGAAATGTCATTAGTAGTATAAAGTAAATAGGGATCGTTCTATTCCGGGGATTGAGGGTACACCTGTCATTGTCAAACAATTAAACAATTAAAATTAAAACAAAGTATAATATTTACAAAAATAAAACAAAATATATACATATTTACGAAAAAGGGGGGATTTTTGATTTTTGGTTTTCTAGTTTTGAAAATAAAAGCTAACAAAATAATTAAAAACGCAAAAACATAAAAATATAAATGGGATGCAAGAACAAAGATCAAATTCGAAACTCATGATTAAAATTGATTCAAGTTCATCATTGTTCATCATAGTCATGCAAGAGGAGTTGATCATGTGAAACGTTCGAAAGCAAACAATTTCCCATATTTTACTTTCAACGCTAATTAACCTAAGCGAAAGCACCTAGATTAATCCTATCAAACATGCATTCAAGCCCTAGAAAGCTAGTCAATCATACATGTTTAACGCAATAAGCACCTAGAAAGGCTATCAACTCAAATGTGCAACTTAGTATGAAAAAGTCCACCTAATTGCAATCTTCTTCGATTAAATTCGGTTTTTGTACAAAACCTTTACTACTTATCGATTCAAGAACACAAAACCAAAAAGTTGATTCATGTTCTCAAATTCGTAGCAACAATCACATAAAAACCCTAAATGTTTCGAACCATTCAAGATAATCATACAAAAGATTTCTATCATGCAAATTTAATCAAACACTCACACAAAAGCAACCATAAATCGCAATATATGAATCTGAAAATTAACAATTCATCATAAAATTTCAGAAAACAATACTTGTTCATACATATGTGTCAACTAAGGCAAAACCAACGAAAATACAAAGCAAAGGTACAAGGAGAATCGGATTACACCGTGATGAAGATGAGATGAATGAAGTGATGATGTGGTCTCTTGAATTTCGAAAGCAATCTTCAAGGTGGAGGGTGGATGGTGTGCACGGCTTGTCTTCTTCTTCCTTGGCCTTGCTTGAACTTCGTGGTTGCCCTAGAGGATGGAGAAGAACACGGCTAAGCTAGAGAGAGTTTTCTGATTTTTTTCTCAAAGTATAAACGTAAAGAATGGAACTTGGGAACTCTTTGACGTTGAAAGAAGAGATGAATATATAGGGGACGGCTTCCTTTGTTCTCCAAGCCTTGTAACCCTAGTAATCTCACGGCACAATGATATAACTCCACATAATTTCCTCCAATGCTTGCGTGCCACATAAGCCCTATGAGGTGGTGCAACCAATCACAAAATTCCATTTAATTCCCTAAATAATTCTTGCCGAAATTCCCTTGATAATATTCTGATTTTTCTCTTTTATTTCGGCCAAAACTCTTTAGGGAATATAGGAATGTATCTAGACTTCTTTTGAGCTTTTCTTGGTCTCCACACATATTTTCTTTCCTTAAAACTCTCTAGATAATATCTTTGCCGAATTCTCTAGGGTTTATCTTTACTTTGCACGGCTCATTCCTTCTTTTCCTCTTGGCTTGGACGGCTAGGAGTCTTCTAGGGTTTATCTTTTGATTTATTTCCATAAAAATAGCCCTAGAAAATCTCCATAGAAAATCTTCTTTATTTTCTGATTTTTGGACGCCTCTTCCTTGTTTCTCTCATGCAATTTCACGGCAAACATATCTTTAGGGCTAGGGTTTGCGTCACAAACCCTAGTGTCATGGGCTTTGATGGGCCATTATCCAATTTGCCGAAAATCCAAAGAGTTCTTGGGCCTCGTTGCTTCATCTTCAAGCCTTCTCATTTTCCAACGCAAAACACATTATTTTTCCATTTCTTTTTCATGGTTGCGTTGGAAACTTGCTAGGGAAGCCTCCCTCCATTTCGTAGGATTTCCTGGTTGGACTAGGAAAGCTTATTTCTTCATTTCTGCTCAAATGTGTGGGCCATTTTCTCTCATGTTCGTTCGTCTTGATGTTCGCAAGCTCCTCTTTCCATTCGTGCGTTCATTTCCACTTTCTAGCTCGGAGGTCCTGAAAATAGAAACTAGTAAGAAAAATAGAAACTTTCCTAAAATGAAAAGTGGCAACTTTCCTAAACTGAAAATGGGAAACTTTCTAAAAATGAAAAATAGAAACTACTGAAAATGGAAACTTACTAAAAATGATAAATAGAAACTACAAAAATGGAAACTTTCTACAAATAGGAACTTTCCCAATCAAAGAATGGAAACTTTCCTAAACAGAGTTTTATTAAGGAAATAACGCAGAAAATGTAGGGAAATGCAGTTAAAACGTCGCATTAAAATGCTCCTATCAGTTTCCTAAAACAAAATAGGAAATATTTCCTAAAATGAAAGAGGAAAGTTTCTAAAATGACTTGTCCATAATTTATGCTCATTTCTACTCTTTTTTACCTATTTTCACCATTTTCGACCTTGAAGTAACTAAAAACATAAACTTTATTATAATTATTAATTTTAAGAGAATAACTTAGCCAAATGAGGGAAAATACATATTAAAAATGTCACACTTTGTGCTCCTATCAACGGTCTTGTAGGTGATGGAAGTTTAAGGAGTGAATTGGGCAGTCTTGGAATCGTTTTTGGCCAGGAAGTGATCTTGGCTGGGAAGTGATGCCAATTCAGTTCTGGACGTTGCCTATTTATAGGGGAGCATTGGTTGGCTTTCCCAACTGAAACGTCTTCTTTATGGCCTTAACTCCTCTCATAATGGGGCAATTCCTTTAATTTCCAAGCTGAAACGTCTTTCTCTTATTTATTTTTCCAGCTGAAACATCTTTTTCTTTTATTCCTCAACTGAAAACGTCTTTTCTCCTTTATTCCCCAACTGAAAACGTCTTTCTCTTATTTATTTTCCAGCTGAAACGTCTTTCTCTTTTATTCCTCAACTGAAAACATCTTTTCTCCTTTATTTCCCTTCTTCATTGCTTGGTCAAATATCTTAATGCTTTATTTTATGACTCCATCATTGCTGTTTCCAAGAGTTCAACCAGGCAACGTTTCCTACAACAAGCAAGAGAATATCAGAATTTTCTAGAGAATATAAAGGGAAATTAAAATGTAAAGACCGCAAAAATAGTTGACAGTTAGGAATTGATACGCTCAAAGCAAGCATATAATTTAACCCTTTTAAACATCATTAGTAGTATAAGCAAATAGGGATCGTTCTATTCCGAGGATTGAGGGTACACCTGTCAATGTAGGACAATATAAACAATTAAAATAAAACAAAGTATAATATTTACACAATATAAACACAATTTACGATTTAGGGGGGTTTTAGGTTTTGATTTTCGAAAATTAAAAGAAAGAATAAAACTAAGTATAAACAAAAAACACAAATACAAGAATGATATGTAAGAAACAAAGATTAAAACCGATTTCATGATTAAATTCGAATACAAACCTACATTGTTCTTCCAAGTCATGTGAAAGGAGTTGATCATGTGAAACATTCTAAAGCAAACGATTTCCCATATTTTACTTTTCAATGCTAATTAATCTAAATGAAAGCACATAGATTAATCCTATCAAAAATGTAATCAAACCCTAGAAAGCTAGTCAATCATACATGTTCAACGCAAGAAGTTCAAAGAAAGGCTATCAACTCAAGTGCACAACTTAGTATGAATAAGTTCACCTAATTGCAATCCTCTTCAATTGAATTCGATTTTTGTCCAAAACCTTTACTACTTTGATTCAAGTTTACACAAAACGAAAAGTCGATTTCATGTTCTTAAACCTAGCATCAATTATATCAAAACCCTAAGTGTTTCGAACCACATAAGATTAAAATAGAAAAGTTATCTATAAAGCAAATTCAATCGAACAATCACACATAAGCAACTTTGGAATCACAACATAGAGATCGAAAATCCTTAATCAATCATAAAATTTCAGATTATAAACCTTGTTCAAACATCAATGATAACTAGAACAACATCCAACGAAATCAAACAAAGTAGAATCAAAAGTGATTACAAGAAAGAAGGTTGAATTACACCGTGAATGGAGAGATGGATGAATAACTCGAATGATGAACTAATGAAACTCGAAAGCAAGCTTCAAAGTACACGGCTTCAAGGTGGAATGGATGATGATGCTCACGGCCTAAGCTTGCTTCTTCCTTCCTTGCTTGAAAACGCCAAAAGTTGCACTAGAGAATGGAGAGAGCTTCCGCGCGTAGAGAGAATTTTCTGAATTGTAAAGTGGTACTTTGAGACGTCTAGGGTGCTTGTATATATAGGGAACGGCAATGCTTTGCCTCCAAGCCGTGATTTTCTGTTTATTTTCTCAAGGAATTAAATTAATAATTCCACATGCCTTCCACCAATGAGAAATTGCCAAGTAAGCCCTAGTGTATCATCTAACCAATCATAAAACTCCAAGAAGATACCCTAATATATTCTTGCCGAAATTCCTTGAATATTTTCTGATTTTCTTCTTGATATTTCGGCCAAAACATGCTTAGGGTTTCTAGGAATGAACCTAGACGCCATTTGGTGCTTTTTCTTGATTTCTTTCCATAAACTTCACCCTAGAAAATCTCTTGCGTAATCTTTGATTCTTCCCTTGATTTTTCACGCCACTTTTGCCTCCTCCCTTTGGTTTTCACGGCAACACATCTTTAGGGTTAGGGTTTTGCGTCACAAACCCTAATATCATGGGCCTTGATGGGCCTTGATCCATTTTGCGGAAAATCCATAGAGTTCTTGGGCCTCGTTGCTTCAACTTCAAGCATTCTCATCTCCAACGCCAAAACACATTATTTTTCCATTTCTTTTTCATGGTTGCGTTGGAAACTTGCTCGGGAAGCCTTCCTCCATTTCGCAGGGTTTCCTAGTTGGACTAGGAAAGCTTATTTCTTCATTTCTGCTCAATTGTGTGGCCCGATTTCTCTCATATTCGTTCGTCTTGATGTTCGCAAGCTCCTCTTTCCATTCGTGCGTTCATTTCCACTTTTTAGCTCGGAGGTCCTGAAAATAGAAACTAGTATGAAAAATGGAAACTTACCTAATTTGAAAAATAGAAACTTTCTAAAATTGAGAAATGGAAAGTTTCTAAAAATGAAAAATAGAAACTTACTAAAAATGAAAAATAGAAACTTTCCAGAAATGAGAAATGAGAAATGAGAAATGAAAAATGAGAAATGAAGGCAAAAATGGAAACTTTCTACAATAGGGAACTTTCCCAATCAAAGAATGGAAACTTTCCCAAACAGGGATTTTTTCAAGGAAATGGCGCAGAAAAATGTAGGGAAATGCAATTAAAACGTCGCATTAAAATGCTCCTATCAAATTCCCCCACACTTAGCTTTTGCTAGTCCCTTAGCAAAATCACAACACAGACACGACTACGACTCAACAAAATTAAAGACTTTACACATAAAGACTCTATTGCCCTTTAACTTTTTGTCTCAGCAATCTCTTACTTTCACAACACCAAGATTAGCACTTCACCAAGAATCAATGTTTAGGCATTCGAGAATTAATTAAAACACATAAGTTACATATACACAAGTAGGACTTGGTTGGAACAATGGTGATGGTTTCTGTTAAGCATGTTTCAAACAAGTATGATTCAAATCCTCACAAGGTATATCCACTCTTTCTTCTCTCAGATCATGGCAATGCTTAAAAGCTTATACACTCAAGTATATGTGAAAGATAGCAAGTGTATCACATATTGCAAGAAACGAAAGCACATGTATAAATTTCTTTTAAAGATCTCATGAAGGATATCAACTGCTTGCACAGATGGACCCAAGCCATAGGTTCAACTCTTGTAACTCATCTCCACATCAAGGGCTGTCCCATCTTAAGGATCAAGAAGGTCTTATCAAGGGTTGTAATGGGG
The DNA here is from genome assembly GCF_002994745.2 of Rosa chinensis. Taxonomy (NCBI): domain Eukaryota; kingdom Viridiplantae; phylum Streptophyta; class Magnoliopsida; order Rosales; family Rosaceae; genus Rosa; species Rosa chinensis. The sequence goes on along the minus strand of NW_020126818.1, from coordinate 286,869 downwards.
TCATGGCTCAAGGTTTAAAGAAACGAAGGGTAAGGAATTTAACAAAGTGTCCTAAAAACCTAGCGGAGCTCATGCAAATGTAGAGAGACTTCTAGAAATCCACCAAGTATGCAAAAACGTCACTTTCCCATGGGGGTGTTATAAAGGGGCCTAATGTCTTCATGTTGGGCCCAAACTTCACTCTAAACTTCCTTTGGTTACTAATGAGTTGGACAAAGGCCAAATTTTTCTATAATGGGCCTTCAAATCAAAGTAAACTCCAAACTCACCAAGTATGGGGGACTAAAATCCATAGATATTTCATCTTTTTCTTTCTTTTTGTTTTCTAGCCGTACACTTTTTCTTTTTCACTTTCTTTTTCTCGGCTTTTTCATACATTTTTCTCTTATGGACAAGTCTACCCCCACACTTGAGTTTTCACATCTTCTTATTCTTCATTATGGACGCCAAAAATCTTCAAGTAAAGTCTCAGATTAGCTCCACTAAGTTCTTAGAACAAAGGGTAGGGTTATAGCTATACTAAGGTTTAGGTTAAAGATTTTTAAGGGTGATGAAAGAAAAGGCTTAACGTAGGCTCAAAGGGGTTTATCTAGGGGAGTCCCACGACGGGCACAAATAGGGACACAGGTTTATATGGCAATGGTGGTAGTTCCTAGGGTGCCTCTATCCTTTCCAGAATCAGGGCCATGTATTGATAAAACGTCTCGACAAGCACAAGAGTGAATTCTAGCATTCTCTAGTCCATCAAACTTAATCTATGGCAAGTAGTCAATCAAATGAAAGAATAATGAGATTATCAAAACATCACCAAGAAAATAAGACTATAATTTTCATTTCACTCCAAGAAAAAGGGACATGGGCGCATTTTAATGCGACGTTTTAACTGCATTTCCCTACATTTTTCTGCGCCATTTCCTTGAAAAATCCCTGTTTGGGAAAGTTTCCATTCTTTGATTGGGAAAGTTCCTTATTGTAGAAAGTTTCCATTTTTGTTTTCATTTCTCATTTCTCATTTCTCATTTCTCATTTCTCATTTCTGGAAAGTTTCTATTTTTTTTCATTTTTAGTAAGTTTCTATTTTTCATTTTTAGAAACTTTCCATTTCTCAATTTTAGAAAGTTTCTATTTTTCAAATTAGGTAAGTTTCCATTTTTCATATTAGTTTCTATTTTCAGGACCTCCGAGCTAAAAAGTGGAAATGAACGCACGAATGGAAAGAGGAGCTTGCGAACGTCAAGACGAACAAATATGAGAAGAATTGGGCCACACATTTGAGCAGAAATGAAGAAATAAGCTTTCCTAATCCAACTAGGAAACCCTGCGAAATGGAGGAAGGCTTCCCGAGCAAGTTTCCAACGCAACCATGAAAAAGAAATGGAAAAATAATGAGTTTTGCGTTGGAAGATGAGAAGACTTGAAGTTGAAGCAACGAGGCCCAAGAACTCTATGGATTTTCGGCAAAATGGATCAAGGCCCATCAAAAGCCCATGGAATTAGGGTTTGTGACGCATGGAGGAAACCCTAGGGTTGCATTGCCGTGAAAATCAAAAGGAGGAGGCAAAAGTGGCGTGAAAAATCAAGGGAAGAATCAAAGATTACGCAAGAGATTTTCTAGGGTGGAATTTAAGGAAAGAAATCAAGAAAGAGACCAAATTGCGTCTAGGTTCATTCCTAGAAACCCTAAGCATGTTTTGGCCGAAATATCAAGAAGAAAATCAGAAAATATTCAAGGAATTTCGGCAAGAATATATTAGGGTATCTCCTTGGAGTTTTATGATTGGTTGGATGACACACTAGGGCTTACTTGGCAATTTCTCATTGGTGGAAGGCATGTGGAATTATTAATTTAATTCCTTGAGAAAATAATCAGAAAATCACGGCTTGGAGGCCAAGCATTGCCGTTCCCTATATATACAAGCACCCTAGACGTCTCCAAGAACCACTTTACAATTCAGAAAATTCTCTCTACGCGCGGAAGCTCTCTCCATTCTCTAGTGCAACTTTTGGCGTTTTCAAGCAAGGAAGGAAGAAGCAAGCTTAGGCCGTGAGCATCATCATCCATTCCACCTTGAAGCCGTGTACTTTGAAGCTTGCTTTCGAGTTTCATTAGTTCATCATTCGAGTTATTCATCCATCTCTCCATTCACGGTGTAATTCAACCTTCTTTCTTGTAATCACTTTTGATTCTCCTTGTTTGATTTCGTTGGATGTTGTTCTAGTTAACGTTTATGTTTGAACAAGGTTTATATTCTGAAAATTTATGATTGATTAAGGATTTTCGATTTCTATGTTGTGATTCCAAAGTTGCTTATGTGTGATTGTTCGATTGAGTTTGCTTTATAGATAACTTTTGTATTTTAATCTTATGTGGTTCGAAACACTTAGGGTTTTGATATGAATGGTGCTAGATTTAAGAACATGAAATCGACTTTTCGTTTTGTGTAAACTTGAATCAAAGTAGTAAAGGTTTTGGACAAAAATCGAATTCAATTGAAGAGGATTGCAATTAGGTGAACTTATTCATACTAAGTTGTGCACTTGAGTTGATAGCCTTTCCTTGAACTTCTTGCGTTGAACATGTACGATTGACTAGCTTTCTAGGGTTTGATTACATGCTTGATAGGATTAGTCTATGTGCTTTCACTTAGATTAATTAGCAATGAAAAGTAAAATATGGGAAATCGTTTGCTTTCGAATGTTTCACATGATCAACTCCTTTCACATGACTTGGAAGAACAATGTAGGTTTGTATTCGAATTTAATCATGAAATCGGTTTTAATCTTTGTTTCTTACATATCATTCTTGTATTTGTGTTTTTGTTTATACTTAGTTTTATTCTTTCTTTTAATTTTCGAAAACCAAAACCTAAAACCTCCCCTAAATCGTAAATTGTGTTTATATTATGTAAATATTATACTTTGTTTTATTTTAATTGTTTATATTGTCCTACATTGACAGGTGTACCCTCAATCCCCGGAATAGAACGATCCCTACTTGCTTATACTACTAATGATATTTCTAGGGTTAAATTATATGCTTGCTTTGAGCGTATCACTCACATGGGTTTTTATGAATCAAAACTCATCTTAACATGCTCATATTCTGTACCAAAGTCACGAAATCCATATCCACTACAAGGCACACATTTTTCATATATCTCAATTAACCAAAGAATACCATATTAAAGTCATCTCAATTGTGTGATTCTCTTTTAGCCATGATTTCAGAGATATAGAATCATCCTAGACAGTTGAAAGGGCATCCTAAGACTCAAAACAAAATGACAAAAGACTCAAACGTTAACTAGGGACTAGGGTTATTTCCTTTCTCCTTTCGGTAACTCCTTTGGGATGTGACCAGGTAAGGAAGGGAACGATTTTGGCGGAGCTCAGCTCACTTGTTTAGCAGGGGACGAGACCCTTTGCTAGCACTTCTCGTATCTAAACCAGACCTAGACATCACACCTTAATAGATGCGCCTACGATGAAGAAATTATTTCACCCAAAACTTGACTCAATGACTCAATAAAAGCAACGAAATTTTTGTTATTTTTGATATTTTTCGATTTTTTTGTATTTTTCAATATATGACTCAAGATAAAAGTATAAATCCCTTCCCCCACACTTAAATATTGCATTGTCCTCAATGTAATCAATCATAAGCATGCAATGAAACAATTAAGCATATAGGGTAGAAATATACGAAAATAACTACTAAGTACAAAAAGAAAACGTGAAAAGAAGGAGAAATAGGGAAGGAGAAACCAAATCTGCGTGTGTAGACTCCTTCACAGCTACTTCTGAATTGCGTTGCCTCCCAAGCAGCGCTTAATGTTTATAGTCTTTCAGCCTAGACTTGTACCTCCATTTAATCCTCATGTTGTGGAGCGTTTTGGAGGGGTACATCCTCCACGTCATGCTCCACAAACGTCTCATAGTATGGCTTGAGGCGATGGCCATTCACTTTGAACTCGTTACCTGTTTGTTCACTCTTTATCTGCACAGCTCCATGAGGAAACACATGAGTAATAACAAAAGGTCCAATCCAACGAGAACGAAGTTTACCTGGAAAGAGTTTAAGACGAGAATGGAATAAAAGAACTTTATGTCCCACAACAAAAGTCTTCCTACGAATCATCTTATCATGGAAGGCCTTAGTCTTTTCCTTGTAGATCTTGGCACTTTCGAAAGCATCATTCCTAATCTCCTCTAACTCTTGCAATTGTAGCTTCCTATGAAGCCCAGCCTCATCTAGATCCATGTTAAACTGCTTCACAGCCCACCAAGCTTTGTGCTCTAACTCCACAGGTAAATGGCACGGTTTGCCATAGACAATTCGATATGGGGACATACCTATGGGAGTTTTGTATGCAGTTCTGTAGGCCCACAAAGCATCCTCCAAACGCAAGGACCAATCCTTTCTGTTGGGGTTCACAGTCTTCTCCACTATCCCCTTGATCTGACGATTAGAGACCTCAGCTTGCCCACTTGTTTGTGGATGATAAGGTGTAGAAACCTTATGTGTCACATCATATTTCTTCAAGAGAGCCTCAATCGTTCGATTGCAAAAGTGGGAACCACCATCACTAATGAGAACTCTAGGCATGCCAAACCTGCTAAAGATGTTAGACTTGATAAAATCTGCAACAACCTTAGAGTCATTAGTTCGAGTGGCTTTTGCCTCCACCCATTTCGACACATAATCCACAGCAAGCAAGATATAGAGAAATCCAAAAGATGAAGGAAAAGGTCCCATGAAATCTATACCCCAGACATCAAATATTTCAACAGTTATGATATTAGATAAAGGCACTTGATCTCTAGAGCTTAGATTTCCTGTTCTTTGGCATCTATCAAAAGTCAAACAATATGCATATGCATCCTTAAATAACGTTGGCCAAAAGAACCCAGATTCCAACACTTTAAACGCAGTTTTCTTAGACCCAAAGTGACCTCCACATGCTTTAGAATGGCAAAAAGAAAGTATGGCATTATGTTCATGTTCAGGCACACATCTCCTAATCAATTGATCAGAGCAATATTTCCACAGATAAGGGTCATCCCAAACATATTGCTTAACAGTTTTCTTAAGCCTATCTCTATGAGCACGTGACATGGTATCATGAATCTTCCTAGAAACAATGTAATTCACAATATCCGCATACCATGGTTCACTTACCTGGATTCCAAAGAGTTGTTCATCTGGAAACGTCTCCACCAAAGGGAGAGGGTCTTCTGCGTGCACCAAACGACTCAAGTGGTCAGCTACCACGTTCTCACTACCCTTCTTGTCCTTGATTTCAACGTCAAACTCTTGCAAGAGTAGGATCCATCTAATGAGCCTTGGTTTCGCCTCCTTCTTGGTCATCAAGTACTTCAAAGCTGCATGGTCAGTATAAATAATCACCTTGGTACCAAGTAAGTAGGAACGAAACTTTTCAAGGGCAAAAACAACTGCAAGGAGCTCTTTCTCTGTAGTGGAGTAGTTCAGTTGTGCATCATTCAGAGTCCTTGAGGCGTAGTAGATGGCATAAGGTCGTTTGTCCTTCCTTTGCCCCAAAACAGCTCCAACTGCATAGTCAGAGGCGTCACACATCAACTCAAAGGGCAAGGACCAATCTGGAGGTAGCATGATAGGGGCAGACGTTAATAGCTCCTTGAGCTTGTCAAAGGCCTCTTGACACTCCTTGTCAAACACAAACGACACATCCTTTTGGAGTAGTTGGCATAGAGGTCTCGAAATCTTGGAAAAATCCTTGATAAATCTCCTGTAAAACCCTGCATGGCCAAGAAAAGAACGAATCTCTCTCACAGAAGTGGGAGAGGGTAAGTAACGCACAAGGTCTACCTTAGCTTTATCAACCTCAATTCCCCTAGAAGAGACAATATGTCCTTGCACTATACCTTGTCTAACCATGAAATGACATTTTTCCCAATTTAACACAAGGTTAGTTTCCACACAACGCTTTAAAATAATTTCCAGATTATTAAGACAATCATCAAAGCTTTTTCCAAAAACAGAAAAGTCATCCATGAATACCTCTATGATTTTCTCAATATAATCTGAAAAGATACTTACCATACACCTTTGAAAGGTACCTGGGGCGTTGCATAGTCCAAAGGGCATACGTCGATAAGCAAATGTTCCAAAGGGACAAGTGAATGTCGTCTTCTCTTAGTCTTCATTGGCTATGGCAATCTGATTGTACCCTGAGTAGCCATCCAAGAAGCAGTAGTAATCATGACCAGCCAAACGCTCAAGCATCTGATCAATGAATGGAAGGGGAAAGTGATCTTTCCTTGTGGTTGCGTTGAGCTTCCTGTAGTCAATGCAAACTCTGTGGCCAGTAACTGTCCTTTGGGGCACCAATTCGTTCTCTGCATTCTTCACAACAGTCACTCCTGACTTCTTAGGTACAACTTGAACTGGGGACACCCATTTGGAGTCTGAAATTGGGTATATGACGCCACAATCTAGGAGTTTGATGACCTCCTTCTTCACGACTTCCATCATAGGAGGGTTGAGACGACGTTGAGCCTCTCTAGTGGGTTTTGTCCCCTCCTCAAGAAGTATCCTATGGACGCAAGTAGTGGGGCTAATTCCCTTGATATCCGCCAATGTCCATCCTATGGCGGTCTTGTGTTGTTTCAACATCTCCACCAATCTCTCCTCTTGAGGAGAAGTAAGAGAGGAGGACACTATCACGGGTAAAGTCTCCTTGTCTCCTAAGTAGACATACTTCAAGTGGTCTGGTAGAGGTTTGAGTTCAAGTTCTGGTGCCTGAACCACTGAAGGTAAAGTTTTATTAGCAGATAACTGAATGGACAAGGGTGGAGGAGACTTACCTACAAGGGATGATGCCTCAAGGAAGGACACATTAGCAATGATTTCGTCCTCACATGTTTCCTTGAGCACATCTTCATGGAGTGTGACGCCATCCTTGGTGTATCCCACTCCTTGCTCGAGTGTGGTGACCAAAGTATCCTCATTCATGATATCAAACATTTCCTGTGCAAGATTGTCCAGAATATCAATAGAAAAACAATCATGAACATCGAGAGGATACCTCATAGCTTCAAATATGTTGAAGCCAATAACGTCACCATCAAATTCCATGGTGAGAGAGCCATCATACACATCTATCTTGGTCCTGGCCGTCCTTAGGAAAGGGCGACCCAATAGCAATGGCGTTGAACTCACTGGGGATTCTTCCATCTCCAACACATAGAAGTCAGCTGGAAAGAAAAGATGATTAACCTGCACAAGAACATCTTCCAACAAACCTCTAGGGTATGCGTTAGACCTGTCAGCTAACTGAATGATAACATTATTAGATTTAAGCTCACCTAGACCTAGGGTTTCATAAACAGAATAGGGCATGACATTCACAGATGCCCCTAAGTCTAACATAGCATTCTCAAACCTAGAGTTACCAATAGTGCATGGAATCGTAAAACTTCCAGGATCCTTGCATTTGTGGGGTAGTTTCCTCTGAATTAAGGCAGATACGTTCTCACTTACCTTGACTACCTCCTTCTCACCTTTGTTTCTCCTTGAGGTACAAAGCTCTTTCAAGAACTTAGCATACCTAGGCACTTGCTTGATAGCCTCAAGGAGGGGTAGATTAACTTGCACCTTCTTGAAAGTTTCCAAGATAGCTTGGTCACTTTCATCCTTCTTTGACTTAGCAAATCTGCGTGGAAAGGGCATACAGGACGAAGAAGGATTAGCAATAACCGAATTAGACAAGTGAGAATCATTACCTTTAGGTTTCGGTTTTGCTTTAGAAGGGGAGGACGTCCTAGTTTCTTCTTTGGACGTTGCAGGGGTCCTTTTCAAGGCTCTTCTTGGTAGCTTCTTGTTCCTCATCAACTTCAATGGCCACTTGAGCCTCCTTGGCTTTCTTAGGGTGATCCACAAACACCTTTCCACTTCTAGTAGTCACCAAAGATGCATTCTCCACATTTCCCTTAGGATTTCGTATGGTGTTACTAGGGAGTTTCCCAGTTTCATGAATCTTGCTCATAAAGTCCACAACTTGACCCATTTGGTTCTTAAGATCTGCAATGTCTTTGGTGTGGGTCTGTTGTCCTTGAACCAAGGCTTGAGTAGAACTGGTGAGAGCTTCAAACATCTTGTCATAGTTGACGCTTTGATTTGAGCTTCCTGAAGCATGTTGGTTCTGCATGTAAGGCGTTTGGAATGGTGGTCCTTGAGGTCCTTGAAAAGATGACCCTTGAAAAGATGGTGGTGCTTGAGGACGTTGGAAATTTCCTCCAAGGGGATTCTGAGTGTTTTCATTGTTTGTCCACTTGAAGTTGGGGTGGTCCCTCCATCCAGGATTGTAAGTGTTTGAGTAAGGATCATATCTTGGACGTTGAGGGCCCCCATGATTTCCTTGGTAACCTCCAATGGCGTTCAACGATTCCCATCCTCCACTCTCTGATAACTGAGGGCATTGATCAGTCACATGCCCTTGCATAGAACACACTCCACAAGCTTGCAATATTCCCTTTGCACTCACAACTTGATCCATGAGAAGGGTGAGTTTATTTAATCTATCCTCAATGATCGAAGTACCTATCTCACTCACCTTCCTAGTTGTGAGACCCACACCCTCATACTGTTGGGCATTCTTTGCTCTATTCTCAATCATAGCTCGCCCTTCAGCAGGTGACTTGTCTACAAAGGCTCCCCCAGCTGCAGCATCTAACATGTCACGTTCCAAGGGTAGGAGACCTTCATAAAAACAAGTAAGCAAGGTTTCTTCCTTCATCTGATGTTGAGGACATTGTGCAATCAAGGATGAGAACCTCTCATAATAAGCGGAATAAGATTCATCTTGAGCTTGCTTGATTTGATAGGAGCATTTTAATGCGACGTTTTACTTGCTTTTCCCTGCATTTTCTGCGTTATTTCCTTAATAAAACCCTGTTTAGGAAAGTTTCCATTCTTTGATTGGGAAAGTTCCTATTTGTAGAAAGTTTCTATTTTTGTAGTTTCTATTTATCATTTTTAGTAAGTTTCCATTTTCAGTAGTTTCTATTTTTCATTTTTAGAAAGTTTCCCATTTTCAGTTTAGGAAAGTTTCTATTTTTCTTATTAGTTTCTATTTTCAGGACCTCCGAGCTAAAAAGTGGAAATGAACTCACAAATGGAAAGAGGAGCTTGCGAAAGTCAAGGGGAGCAAAGATGAAGAACAATGAGCCACAGAAATGAGCAGAAATGAAGAAAAGAAGTTTTCCTGGTCCAACCAGGAAACCCTGCGAAAAGGAGGAAAGCTTACCTATGAAGTTTCCAACGTTATCATGAACTTTAAATGGAAAAATGAAGTGTTATGACGTTGGAAGGTGACAAGGCTTGAAGTTGAAGCAACAAGGCCCAAGAACTCTCAAGAATGAAGTGGATTTTCGGCAAATGGATCAAAGGCCCATTAAGCCCATGCAAGTAGGGTTTATGACGCATGAATAAACCCTAGGGGAGAATTTGCCGTCCAAAGCAAGAGAGAAACAAGGAAGTTGGCGTTAAAAATCAGAAAATAAGAAGAGATTTTCTAGGGAGATTTTCTAGGGCTATTTTTATGGAAAGAAAATACTTGGAGATAAACCCTAGAGATATTATTGCCGTGGAATTCCAAGAGGAAAAGAAGGAATTGCCGTGAATTAAAGAAGAAACCCTAGAGAATTCGGCAAGGAGAGATTCAAGGGAGAAATAAAAGGAAAGAGAAAAAGGTGGAGACCAAGAAAAGCTCAAAAGAAGTCTAGATACATTCCTTAATTCCCTAAAGGAAGTTTGGCCGAATTGAACTACAAAAATCAGAATTATATCAAGGGAATTTCGGCAAGATTATTTAGGGAATTAAATGGAATTTTGTGATTGGTTGAACCACCTCATAGGGCTTATTTGGCAAGATATTATTGGAGGAAATTATGTGGAATTTTCAGATTAATTCCATAAGGTTTACACGGCTTGGAGAGCAAGTTGGCCGTCCCCTATATAACCTCCCCTCTTCTCAACGTTTTGGAGTTCCAAGTTCCATTCTTTACGTTTATACTTTGAGAAAAAAATCAGAAAACTCTCTCTAGCTTAGCCGTGTTCTTCTCCATCCTCTAGGGCAACCACGAAGTTCAAGCAAGGCCAAGGAAGAAGAAGACAAGCCGTGCACACCATCCACCCTCCACCTTGAAGATTGCTTTCGAAATTCAAGAGACCACATCATCACTTCATTCATCTCATCTTCATCACGGTGTAATCCGATTCTCCTTGTACCTTTGCTTTGTATTTTCGTTGGTTTTGCCTTAGTTGACACATATGTATGAACAAGTATTGTTTTCTGAAATTTTATGATGAATTGTTAATTTTCAGATTCATATATTGCGATTTATGGTTGCTTTTGTGTGAGTGTTTGATTAAATTTGCATGATAGAAATCTTTTGTATGATTATCTTGAATGGTTCGAAACATTTAGGGTTCTTATGTGATTGTTGCTACGAATTTGAGAACATGAATCAACTTTTTGGTTTTGTGTTCTTGAATCGATAAGTAGTAAAGGTTTTGTACAAAAACCGAATTTAATCAAAGAAGATTGCAATTAGGTGGACTTTTTCATACTAAGTTGCACATTTGAGTTGATAGCCTTTCTAGGTGTTTATTGCGTTAAACATGACATGATTGACTAGCTTTCTAGGGCTTGATTGCATGTTTGATAGAATTAATCTAGGTGCTTTCGCTTAGGTTAATTAGCATTGAAAGTAAAATATGGGAAATTGTTTGCTTTTGAACGTTTCACATGATCAACTCCTCTTGCATGACTATGATGAACAATGATGAACTTGAATTAATTTTAATCATGAGTTTCGACTTTGATCTTTGTTCTTGCATTCCATTTGTATTTTTATGTTTTTGCATTTTAATTATTTAGGTAACTTAGATTTTATTTTCGGAAATTAAAACCAAAAACCAAAAACTCCCCCCTTTTCGTAAATATGTCTATATTTTGTAAATATTATACTTTGTTTTAATTTTAATTGTTTAATTGTTTGACAATGACAGGTGTACCCTCAATCCCCGGAATAGAACGATCCCTATTTATTACGTACTACTAATGACATTTCAGGGTTAAATTGGTCGCTCGATAAAAGCGACAACAATTTTTGGCGCCGTTGCCGGGGATTGAAAAATCACTTGTTAAATATGTGAATATTTGTTTTGTTTATATGTTGTGTTCGAAAAAAAAAAAAAAAAAATTTACTTGTTAATTGTTCATAATTTGTTAGTTAATTAGTTAATTAGTTAATTAATTACTTAGGTTGTTATTTATATTGTTGAATACGAATTTTAATTGTAGGTTGTAAATTAAAGATGGCATAGGTGAAGTCGTGTTTATTAATATTGGCCTAAACCCCTTATTGGTACCTAGTCCAGGTCCCTTAAGGTTGAGGGCGGCCTTTATTAACATCCATTGAACTGTCTTCACACTTAGGACCTTTTTCATCCAAGTAAGTATAGCCTATGTGGGATGGTGTCTAGGAAAGGGGACAACGCTCATGACAGGTTCTTGAATCCAGAAGTGCGTGCAAATGAGCCTAAACCACAATGTGGGAGTAGCTCATGCCAAAATGGATTCTACCTCTCGTGGTCGCCCTCCCCTACCTGGCCATTTCAGTAAGGTTGCCCAAAGGATGTAGGAGGGACTTTGTGTCTAGACGAATATACTTGGGCCGCACGTCCTCTTGATTTACCGCTTGGAATTGAATTTGAAATCAATGATATATATAACAAATGAAGATATTGTGATTCACTAAGGTATATTGGATTAAACATAGTCTTGAAAAGGGTAGCTGTTTCAGTCCCATTGCACATCGAGACTCCATGTTCCCGTACCTAAGTGTTGAAAATAATTGTAAAGAAAAGGAAGAAAAACAAGTATTTGTAAGTATTTTCGTAAAAAAAAAAAAAAAAAAAAAAAAAAAAAAAAAAAAAGAAGTGTACAAAGTGTGACGTTTTGTTGTGTAAAAGTTGTGTTTACAATGTGTCAAATTTTGTTAAACAAAAGAAATTTAAAGAATTAATTATATATATTGTTAAATTCTTGATTGTTATAAGTGTGTAAAATCGTATGAGTAGATAAGGGCCCTTTTGTTAATATTGGCCTTAACCCTTCATTAGTGCCTTTCTGAGGTCTTATGAGGTTGAGGGCGGCTTTTATTAACATTTGGAGAACTGTCTAACACATGAGTTCTTTTCAAGCTGAGTAAGGGGCATATAGGTGGTGTCTTAGGTTGAGACCCTGGGTGATGGGTTCAAATTGGATCTCAGAGACACTATAGACCGTGCGTAAACCACAATGTGGGAGTAGCCAATAGGGGCCTAAACCTCAATGAGGGAGTAGCCTCCGTAGTGTCACCAAAATGAGTCCTCCCTCTCACTTACCTCTTAATCTGGCCATCTAGCCTTCTGAAACAAAGGGAAGTGACTTATGTCTAGGCGACTATCCCTAGATCGTATCTCACCAATAGTAGTGGTTTCTATTGGGCTCGACTTACAACTTGTAATCAATTGAGATATTAACTTTATTTTGTAAAGATAATAAGATACTTGAACATAACCTCCACTTGTAAATTGTGTTGTTTTGTACATTTTATACTTGTATAAACTTCTTAAGTGGTTTATTTGTGAAAAGATTGTGGATAGTTTGTAATTTATACTTCTTTTTATACTTGTATAAATCATAAATAGTAAAGTCGTGAATAGTAACTTGTGAATAGTGACTCGTGAATAGTAAAGTTGATGTATAAATCACTAATTTGTAATTAACTCACTTTATACTTTGCTAACTTTTTTGAATTTTGATGATGTTCAGGATTCCTATGAATGACCGAGCCTTTTAGACCCTCTACACTAAAGGAAATTGAAGCAAGGCTCGCTCGTTTGAAGGGTCCTTCACTCCTTGAGCACACAAGCCCTTCCCCTTCAACATACAAGGAGTACACATTTAACGAGCAAGGGAAGCGGATTTACTTTTCTGAGGAGTCTACATCACCTACACCAAGTCCATCTCCTCCTTCACGATCACCTTCACCTGTGATTTCGTCCAACTCTACACCACCACCTTCACCACCACCTGAAGAAGTCGAAGAAGAGAGAATGGCATCTATTAGGGAACTCTCCACCGCAACTGTTGAAGGAGGACCCCCTACAGGCATAGTATACCCTGCCCCTGCAGCTGGAAGACAGGCAGAGTTCGAGCTTAAGAGTGGATTGTTGCACAAGCTCCCTATCTTCCATGGACTTAATATGGAGGATGCTAATAAGCACGTACGAGAATTCCAATCTGTTTGTGCAAACATGCAACCACAAGGAGCAGATGAGAACCTTCTTAAGATGAGAGCATTTCCATTCTCTCTAGCTGATAGAGCCAAGGATTGGCTATATGAGCTTCCTGCAGGTCGTATCACATCATGGGAAACAATGAGAAAGGCCTTCTTGGAGAAATACTTCCCAGCTTCAAAGGTCATCACACTTAGGAAGAAGCTTAGTGGAATAGAGCAAGCTCATGATGAGTCCTATGCTGCCTACTATGAGAGGTTCAATTCCTTACTTGCACAATGTCCTCAACATCAGATGAAGGATGAGACCCTACTTACATGTTTCTATGAAGGACTCTTACCCTTGGAAAGGCAAATGTTGGATGCTGCAGCTGGTGGAGCTTTTGTGGATAAGTCACCTGCGGTTGGGAGGGAACTTATAGCTAATCGTGCCCTAAACTCCCAACAGTATGAGGGTGTGAGACAACCCACTCGTAGGGTAAATGAGGTGAGCACTAGTCCTGCCATTGCGGATCAATTGAGCAAACTCACCCTTCTTGTGAACAAGGTGGCGACTACTCAAGGCCATGGAGGACCCTCTGCTTGTGGGGTATGCTTCACTCAAGGACATCCTACGGATCAATGTCCTCAACTGAGTGAGAATGGTGGTTGGGAATCTGTGAATGCTATAGGAGGCTATCAAGGGAACCAAGGGGGTCCCCCACGTCCAAGGTATGATCCATATTCGAATACCTATAACCCTGGATGGAGGGACCACCCCAACTTCAAGTGGACCAACAATGAAAATGTTCAGAACCCTCTTGGTGGCAGTTTCCAACGTCCTCAAGGACCTCCTTATCAAAGACCTTACATGCCTCCTCAACACAATGTAGGGAATCCCAATTCTCACTATGATAAGACGATAGAGGCATTGACTAATTCTACTCAGGCATTGACTAATGCCACACAGACTTTTGCTTCAAGGACAACAGACCAATGCCAAGGACATTGCAGAGCTCAAGAAGCAAATGGGACAAGTGGTGGACTTCATGACCAAGTTTCATGAGAGTGGTAAGCTTCCGAGCAACACAATTCCAAACCCAAAGGGAGGCTTTGAAGGTTCCACCAACTGAGGAGAAGAGGAAACCACGTCTAGGCTGAGAAGACGTTAAAACCAAGCGCTACTTGGGAGGCAACCCATGCAAATCAGATTTGCTTTCTTTATCCTTATCTTTTATTTTTCGTTTTTGCTTTTTGAATTTAGTATTATTTTCGTAAATTTCATCCCTATATGCTTAAGTGTTTCATTGCATGCTTTTAATTGATTACATTGAGGACAATGCAATATTTAAGTGTGGGGGAAGGGATTTACACTTTTATTTTGAGTCATATAATTTTGAGTCATATATTGAAAAATACAAAAAAATTTAAAAATGTCAAAAATTTAAAAATTTTCGTTGCTTTTGTTTTTGTTTTGAGTCTTAGGATGCCTTTTCAACTGTCTAGGATGATTCTATATCTCTGAAATTATGACTAAAAGAGGATCACAAAATTGAGATGACTTAAACATGGTATTCTTTGGTTAATTGAGATATATGAAAAATATGTGCCTTGTAGTGGATATGGATTTCGTAACTTTGGTACAGAATATGAGCATGTTAAGATGAGTTTTGATTCATATAGACCCATGTGAGATAATTGAGCCTATGTCCCATTTTCTTGGAGTGAATCGAAAAATATACTCTTAATTTCTTGGCGATATTTTGATGATCTCATTATTCTTTCATCTTGATTGACTGCTTGCCATAGATTAAGTTTGATGGACTAGAGAATGCTAGAATTCACTCTTGTGCTTGTTGAGACGTTATATCAATACATGGCCCTGATTCTGGAAGGGATAGAGGCATCCTAGGAATTACCACCATTGCCAAATGAACTTGTGTCCCCAATTGTGCCCGTCGTGGGACTCCCCTAGATAAGCCCCTTTGAGCCTACATCAAGCCTTTTCATTCATCACCCTTAAAATCCTTAACCAGGAAGCTTAGTATAGTTACAACCCTACCCTTTGTTCTAAGAACTTAGTGGAGCTACCTTTTGAGACATACTACATGGGTTTGGTGCTAAGGATGAAAATTGAGAAGAGGTGAAAGTTCAAGTGTGGGGGTAGACTTGTCCATAAAGAAAAAAATATGTGAAAGCCGTGAGAAAATGAAAAGAAAAAAAATTGTGTACGGCTAGAAAGAAAAGAAAGAAATATTTATGGATTTTAGTCCCCCATACTTAGTGATTTTGGAGTTTACGTTGAAATGAAGGCCTACTAAAGAAAATTTGGCCTTTGTCCATTCACTATAGTTCAGGGGAAGTTTACAATGAAGATTGGGCCCAACATGAAGACATTAGGCCCCTTTTATGTTACCTCTAGGGAAAGTGACGTTTTTGCAATGCCTTGGTGGATTTCTTGAGGTCTCTACATTTACATGTGCTCTGCTAGGTTTTTAGGACACTTTGATAAATCCTTATCCTTCATTTCTTAAAATCTTGAGCCTTGGCCCCATTACAACCTTTAAGAAGACCTTCTTGATCCTTAAGATGGGACAGCCCTTGATGTGGAGATGAGTTACAAGAGTTGAACCTATGGCTTGGGTCCATCTGTGCAAGTAGTTGGTATCCTTCATGAGATCTCTAAAGAAAATTATACATGTGCTTTTGTTTCTTGAATTATGTGATATACTTGCTATCTTTCACATATACTTGAGTGTATAAGCTTTTAAGCATTGCCATGATCTGAGAGAAGAAAGAGTGGATATAACTTGTGAGGATTTGAATCATACTTGTTTGAAGCATGCTTAACAGAAACCATCACCATTGTTCCAACCAAGTCCTACTTGTGTATATGTAACTTATGTGTTTTAATTAACTCTCGAATGCCTAAACATTTATTCTTGGTGAAGTGCTAATCTTGGTGTTGTGAAAGTAAGAGATTGCTGAGACAAAAAGTTGAAGGGCTATAGAGTCTTTGTATGTTTAGAGTCTTTAATTTCTGTTGAGTCTTGGTGTGATTTTGCTAAGGGACTAGCAAAAGCTAAGTGTGGGGGAATTTGATAGGAGCATTTTAATGCGACGTTTTACTTGCTTTTCCCTGCATTTTCTGCGTTATTTCCTTAATAAAACCCTGTTTAGGAAAGTTTCCATTCTTTGATTGGGAAAGTTCCTATTTGTAGAAAGTTTCTATTTTTGTAGTTTCTATTTATCATTTTTAGTAAGTTTCCATTTTCAGTAGTTTCTATTTTTCATTTTTAGAAAGTTTCCCATTTTCAGTTTAGGAAAGTTTCTATTTTTCTTATTAGTTTCTATTTTCAGGACCTCCGAGCTAAAAAGTGGAAATGAACTCACAAATGGAAAGAGGAGCTTGCGAAAGTCAAGGGGAGCAAAGATGAAGAACAATGAGCCACAGAAATGAGCAGAAATGAAGAAAGAAGTTTTCCTGGTCCAACCAGGAAACCCTGCGAAAAGGAGGAAAGCTTACCTATGAAGTTTCCAACGTTATCATGAACTTTAAATGGAAAAATGAAGTGTTATGACGTTGGAAGGTGACAAGGCTTGAAGTTGAAGCAACAAGGCCCAAGAACTCTCAAGAATGAAGTGGATTTTCGGCAAATGGATCAAAGGCCCATTAAGCCCATGCAAGTAGGGTTTATGACGCATGAATAAACCCTAGGGGAGAATTTGCCGTCCAAAGCAAGAGAGAAACAAGGAAGTTGGCGTTAAAAATCAGAAAATAAGAAGAGATTTTCTAGGGAGATTTTCTAGGGCTATTTTTATGGAAAGAAAATACTTGGAGATAAACCCTAGAGATATTATTGCCGTGGAATTCCAAGAGGAAAAGAAGGAATTGCCGTGTGAATTAAAAGAAAACCCTAGAGAATTCGGCAAGGAGATATTCAAGGGAGAAATAAAAGGAAAGAGAAAAAGGTGGAGACCAAGAAAAGCTCAAAAGAAGTCTAGATACATTCCTTAATTCCCTAAAGGAAGTTTGGCCGAATTGAACTACAAAAATCAGAATTATATCAAGGGAATTTCGGCAAGATTATTTAGGGAATTAAATGGAATTTTGTGATTGGTTGAACCACCTCATAGGGCTTATTTGGCAAGATATTATTGGAGGAAATTATGTGGAATTTTCAGATTAATTCCATAAGGTTTACACGGCTTGGAGAGCAAGTTGGCCGTCCCCTATATAACCTCCCCTCTTCTCAACGTTTTGGAGTTCCAAGTTCCATTCTTTACGTTTATACTTTGAGAAAAAAATCAGAAAACTCTCTCTAGCTTAGCCGTGTTCTTCTCCATCCTCTAGGGCAACCACGAAGTTCAAGCAAGGCCAAGGAAGAAGAAGACAAGCCGTGCACACCATCCACCCTCCACCTTGAAGATTGCTTTCGAAATTCAAGAGACCACATCATCACTTCATTCATCTCATCTTCATCACGGTGTAATCCGATTCTCCTTGTACCTTTGCTTTGTATTTTCGTTGGTTTTGCCTTAGTTGACACATATGTATGAACAAGTATTGTTTTCTGAAATTTTATGATGAATTGTTAATTTTCAGATTCATATATTGCGATTTATGGTTGCTTTTGTGTGAGTGTTTGATTAAATTTGCATGATAGAAATCTTTTGTATGATTATCTTGAATGGTTCGAAACATTTAGGGTTCTTATGTGATTGTTGCTACGAATTTGAGAACATGAATCAACTTTTTGGTTTTGTGTTCTTGAATCGATAAGTAGTAAAGGTTTTGTACAAAAACCGAATTTAATCAAAGAAGATTGCAATTAGGTGGACTTTTTCATACTAAGTTGCACATTTGAGTTGATAGCCTTTCTAGGTGTTATTGCGTTAAACATGACATGATTGACTAGCTTTCTAGGGCTTGATTGCATGTTTGATAGAATTAATCTAGGTGCTTTCGCTTAGGTTAATTAGCATTGAAAGTAAAATATGGGAAATTGTTTGCTTTTGAACGTTTCACATGATCAACTCCTCTTGCATGACTATGATGAACAATGATGAACTTGAATTAATTTTAATCATGAGTTTCGACTTTGATCTTTGTTCTTGCATTCCATTTGTATTTTTATGTTTTTGCATTTTAATTATTTAGGTAACTTAGATTTTATTTTCGGAAATTAAAACCAAAAACCAAAAACTCCCCCCTTTTCGTAAATATGTCTATATTTTGTAAATATTATACTTTGTTTTAATTTTAATTGTTTAATTGTTTGACAATGACAGGTGTACCCTCAATCCCCGGAATAGAACGATCCCTATTTATTACGTACTACTAATGACATTTCAGGGTTAAATTGGTCGCTCGATAAAAGCGACAACAATTTTTGGCGCCGTTGCCGGGGATTGAAAAATCACTTGTTAAATATGTGAATATTTGTTTTGTTTATATGTTGTGTTCGAAAAAAAAAAAAAAAAAAATTTACTTGTTAATTGTTCATAATTTGTTAGTTAATTAGTTAATTAGTTAATTAATTACTTAGGTTGTTATTTATATTGTTGAATACGAATTTTAATTGTAGGTTGTAAATTAAAGATGGCATAGGTGAAGTCGTGTTTATTAATATTGGCCTAAACCCCTTATTGGTACCTAGTCCAGGTCCCTTAAGGTTGAGGGCGGCCTTTATTAACATCCATTGAACTGTCTTCACACTTAGGACCTTTTTCATCCAAGTAAGTATAGCCTATGTGGGATGGTGTCTAGGAAAGGGGACAACGCTCATGACAGGTTCTTGAATCCAGAAGTGCGTGCAAATGAGCCTAAACCACAATGTGGGAGTAGCTCATGCCAAAATGGATTCTACCTCTCGTGGTCGCCCTCCCCTACCTGGCCATTTCAGTAAGGTTGCCCAAAGGATGTAGGAGGGACTTTGTGTCTAGACGAATATACTTGGGCCGCACGTCCTCTTGATTTACCGCTTGGAATTGAATTTGAAATCAATGATATATATAACAAATGAAGATATTGTGATTCACTAAGGTATATTGGATTAAACATAGTCTTGAAAAGGGTAGCTGTTTCAGTCCCATTGCACATCGAGACTCCATGTTCCCGTACCTAAGTGTTGAAAATAATTGTAAAGAAAAGGAAGAAAAACAAGTATTTGTAAGTATTTTCGTAAAAAAAAAAAAAAAAAAAAAAAAAAAAAAAAAAAAAAAAAAGAAGTGTACAAAGTGTGACGTTTTGTTGTGTAAAAGTTGTGTTTACAATGTGTCAAATTTTGTTAAACAAAAGAAATTTAAAGAATTAATTATATATATTGTTAAATTCTTGATTGTTATAAGTGTGTAAAATCGTATGAGTAGATAAGGGCCCTTTTGTTAATATTGGCCTTAACCCTTCATTAGTGCCTTTCTGAGGTCTTATGAGGTTGAGGGCGGCTTTTATTAACATTTGGAGAACTGTCTAACACATGAGTTCTTTTCAAGCTGAGTAAGGGGCATATAGGTGGTGTCTTAGGTTGAGACCCTGGGTGATGGGTTCAAATTGGATCTCAGAGACACTATAGACCGTGCGTAAACCACAATGTGGGAGTAGCCAATAGGGGCCTAAACCTCAATGAGGGAGTAGCCTCCGTAGTGTCACCAAAATGAGTCCTCCCTCTCACTTACCTCTTAATCTGGCCATCTAGCCTTCTGAAACAAAGGGAAGTGACTTATGTCTAGGCGACTATCCCTAGATCGTATCTCACCAATAGTAGTGGTTTCTATTGGGCTCGACTTACAACTTGTAATCAATTGAGATATTAACTTTATTTTGTAAAGATAATAAGATACTTGAACATAACCTCCACTTGTAAATTGTGTTGTTTTGTACATTTTATACTTGTATAAACTTCTTAAGTGGTTTATTTGTGAAAAGATTGTGGATAGTTTGTAATTTATACTTCTTTTTATACTTGTATAAATCATAAATAGTAAAGTCGTGAATAGTAACTTGTGAATAGTGACTCGTGAATAGTAAAGTTGATGTATAAATCACTAATTTGTAATTAACTCACTTTATACTTTGCTAACTTTTTTGAATTTTGATGATGTTCAGGATTCCTATGAATGACCGAGCCTTTTAGACCCTCTACACTAAAGGAAATTGAAGCAAGGCTCGCTCGTTTGAAGGGTCCTTCACTCCTTGAGCACACAAGCCCTTCCCCTTCAACATACAAGGAGTACACATTTAACGAGCAAGGGAAGCGGATTACTTTTCTGAGGAGTCTACATCACCTACACCAAGTCCATCTCCTCCTTCACGATCACCTTCACCTGTGATTTCGTCCAACTCTACACCACCACCTTCACCACCACCTGAAGAAGTCGAAGAAGAGAGAATGGCATCTATTAGGGAACTCTCCACCGCAACTGTTGAAGGAGGACCCCCTACAGGCATAGTATACCCTGCCCCTGCAGCTGGAAGACAGGCAGAGTTCGAGCTTAAGAGTGGATTGTTGCACAAGCTCCCTATCTTCCATGGACTTAATATGGAGGATGCTAATAAGCACGTACGAGAATTCCAATCTGTTTGTGCAAACATGCAACCACAAGGAGCAGATGAGAACCTTCTTAAGATGAGAGCATTTCCATTCTCTCTAGCTGATAGAGCCAAGGATTGGCTATATGAGCTTCCTGCAGGTCGTATCACATCATGGGAAACAATGAGAAAGGCCTTCTTGGAGAAATACTTCCCAGCTTCAAAGGTCATCACACTTAGGAAGAAGCTTAGTGGAATAGAGCAAGCTCATGATGAGTCCTATGCTGCCTACTATGAGAGGTTCAATTCCTTACTTGCACAATGTCCTCAACATCAGATGAAGGATGAGACCCTACTTACATGTTTCTATGAAGGACTCTTACCCTTGGAAAGGCAAATGTTGGATGCTGCAGCTGGTGGAGCTTTTGTGGATAAGTCACCTGCGGTTGGGAGGGAACTTATAGCTAATCGTGCCCTAAACTCCCAACAGTATGAGGGTGTGAGACAACCCACTCGTAGGGTAAATGAGGTGAGCACTAGTCCTGCCATTGCGGATCAATTGAGCAAACTCACCCTTCTTGTGAACAAGGTGGCGACTACTCAAGGCCATGGAGGACCCTCTGCTTGTGGGGTATGCTTCACTCAAGGACATCCTACGGATCAATGTCCTCAACTGAGTGAGAATGGTGGTTGGGAATCTGTGAATGCTATAGGAGGCTATCAAGGGAACCAAGGGGGTCCCCCACGTCCAAGGTATGATCCATATTCGAATACCTATAACCCTGGATGGAGGGACCACCCCAACTTCAAGTGGACCAACAATGAAAATGTTCAGAACCCTCTTGGTGGCAGTTTCCAACGTCCTCAAGGACCTCCTTATCAAAGACCTTACATGCCTCCTCAACACAATGTAGGGAATCCCAATTCTCACTATGATAAGACGATAGAGGCATTGACTAATTCTACTCAGGCATTGACTAATGCCACACAGACTTTGCTTCAAGGACAACAGACCAATGCCAAGGACATTGCAGAGCTCAAGAAGCAAATGGGACAAGTGGTGGACTTCATGACCAAGTTTCATGAGAGTGGTAAGCTTCCGAGCAACACAATTCCAAACCCAAAGGGAGGCTTTGAAGGTTCCACCAACTGAGGAGAAGAGGAAACCACGTCTAGGCTGAGAAGACGTTAAAACCAAGCGCTACTTGGGAGGCAACCCATGCAAATCAGATTTGCTTTCTTTATCCTTATCTTTTATTTTTCGTTTTTGCTTTTTGAATTTAGTATTATTTTCGTAAATTTCATCCCTATATGCTTAAGTGTTTCATTGCATGCTTTTAATTGATTACATTGAGGACAATGCAATATTTAAGTGTGGGGGAAGGGATTTACACTTTTATTTGAGTCATATAATTTTGAGTCATATATTGAAAAATACAAAAAAATTGAAAAATGTCAAAAATTTAAAAATTTTCGTTGCTTTTGTTTTTGTTTTGAGTCTTAGGATGCCTTTTCAACTGTCTAGGATGATTCTATATCTCTGAAATTATGACTAAAAGAGGATCACAAAATTGAGATGACTTAAACATGGTATTCTTTGGTTAATTGAGATATATGAAAAATATGTGCCTTGTAGTGGATATGGATTTCGTAACTTTGGTACAGAATATGAGCATGTTAAGATGAGTTTTGATTCATATAGACCCATGTGAGATAATTGAGCCTATGTCCCATTTTCTTGGAGTGAATCGAAAAATATACTCTTAATTTCTTGGCGATATTTTGATGATCTCATTATTCTTTCATCTTGATTGACTGCTTGCCATAGATTAAGTTTGATGGACTAGAGAATGCTAGAATTCACTCTTGTGCTTGTTGAGACGTTATATCAATACATGGCCCTGATTCTGGAAGGGATAGAGGCATCCTAGGAATTACCACCATTGCCAAATGAACTTGTGTCCCCAATTGTGCCCGTCGTGGGACTCCCCTAGATAAGCCCCTTTGAGCCTACATCAAGCCTTTTCATTCATCACCCTTAAAATCCTTAACCAGGAAGCTTAGTATAGTTACAACCCTACCCTTTGTTCTAAGAACTTAGTGGAGCTACCTTTTGAGACATACTACATGGGTTTGGTGCTAAGGATGAAAATTGAGAAGAGGTGAAAGTTCAAGTGTGGGGGTAGACTTGTCCATAAAGAAAAAAATATGTGAAAGCCGTGAGAAAATGAAAAGAAAAAAAATTGTGTACGGCTAGAAAGAAAAGAAAGAAATATTTATGGATTTTAGTCCCCCATACTTAGTGATTTTGGAGTTTACGTTGAAATGAAGGCCTACTAAAGAAAAATTTGGCCTTTGTCCATTCACTATAGTTCAGGGGAAGTTTACAATGAAGATTGGGCCCAACATGAAGACATTAGGCCCCTTTTATGTTACCTCTAGGGAAAGTGACGTTTTTGCAATGCCTTGGTGGATTTCTTGAGGTCTCTACATTTACATGTGCTCTGCTAGGTTTTTAGGACACTTTGATAAATCCTTATCCTTCATTTCTTAAAACCTTGAGCCTTGGCCCCATTACAACCTTTAAGAAGACCTTCTTGATCCTTAAGATGGGACAGCCCTTGATGTGGAGATGAGTTACAAGAGTTGAACCTATGGCTTGGGTCCATCTGTGCAAGTAGTTGGTATCCTTCATGAGATCTCTAAAGAAAATTATACATGTGCTTTTGTTTCTTGAATTATGTGATATACTTGCTATCTTTCACATATACTTGAGTGTATAAGCTTTTAAGCATTGCCATGATCTGAGAGAAGAAAGAGTGGATATAACTTGTGAGGATTTGAATCATACTTGTTTGAAGCATGCTTAACAGAAACCATCACCATTGTTCCAACCAAGTCCTACTTGTGTATATGTAACTTATGTGTTTTAATTAACTCTCGAATGCCTAAACATTTATTCTTGGTGAAGTGCTAATCTTGGTGTTGTGAAAGTAAGAGATTGCTGAGACAAAAAGTTGAAGGGCTATAGAGTCTTTGTATGTTTAGAGTCTTTAATTTCTGTTGAGTCTTGGTGTGATTTTGCTAAGGGACTAGCAAAAGCTAAGTGTGGGGGAATTTGATAGGAGCATTTTAATGCGACGTTTTACTTGCTTTTCCCTGCATTTTCTGCGTTATTTCCTTAATAAAACCCTGTTTAGGAAAGTTTCCATTCTTTGATTGGGAAAGTTCCTATTTGTAGAAAGTTTCTATTTTTGTAGTTTCTATTTATCATTTTTAGTAAGTTTCCATTTTCAGTAGTTTCTATTTTTCATTTTTAGAAAGTT
The DNA here is from genome assembly GCF_002994745.2 of Rosa chinensis. Taxonomy (NCBI): domain Eukaryota; kingdom Viridiplantae; phylum Streptophyta; class Magnoliopsida; order Rosales; family Rosaceae; genus Rosa; species Rosa chinensis. The sequence goes on along the minus strand of NW_020126818.1, from coordinate 262,704 downwards.
TCCCATTTTCAGTTTAGGAAAGTTTCTATTTTTCTTATTAGTTTCTATTTTCAGGACCTCCGAGCTAAAAAGTGGAAATGAACTCACAAATGGAAAGAGGAGCTTGCGAAAGTCAAGGGGAGCAAAGATGAAGAACAATGAGCCACAGAAATGAGCAGAAATGAAGAAAAGAAGTTTTCCTGGTCCAACCAGGAAACCCTGCGAAAAGGAGGAAAGCTTACCTATGAAGTTTCCAACGTTATCATGAACTTTAAATGGAAAAATGAAGTGTTATGACGTTGGAAGGTGACAAGGCTTGAAGTTGAAGCAACAAGGCCCAAGAACTCTCAAGAATGAAGTGGATTTTCGGCAAATGGATCAAAGGCCCATTAAGCCCATGCAAGTAGGGTTTATGACGCATGAATAAACCCTAGGGGAGAATTTGCCGTCCAAAGCAAGAGAGAAACAAGGAAGTTGGCGTTAAAAATCAGAAAATAAGAAGAGATTTTCTAGGGAGATTTTCTAGGGCTATTTTTATGGAAAGAAAATACTTGGAGATAAACCCTAGAGATATTATTGCCGTGGAATTCCAAGAGGAAAAGAAGGAATTGCCGTGTGAATTAAAAGAAACCCTAGAGAATTCGGCAAGGAGATATTCAAGGGAGAAATAAAAGGAAAGAGAAAAAGGTGGAGACCAAGAAAAGCTCAAAAGAAGTCTAGATACATTCCTTAATTCCCTAAAGGAAGTTTGGCCGAATTGAACTACAAAAATCAGAATTATATCAAGGGAATTTCGGCAAGATTATTTAGGGAATTAAATGGAATTTTGTGATTGGTTGAACCACCTCATAGGGCTTATTTGGCAAGATATTATTGGAGGAAATTATGTGGAATTTTCAGATTAATTCCATAAGGTTTACACGGCTTGGAGAGCAAGTTGGCCGTCCCCTATATAACCTCCCCTCTTCTCAACGTTTTGGAGTTCCAAGTTCCATTCTTTACGTTTATACTTTGAGAAAAAAATCAGAAAACTCTCTCTAGCTTAGCCGTGTTCTTCTCCATCCTCTAGGGCAACCACGAAGTTCAAGCAAGGCCAAGGAAGAAGAAGACAAGCCGTGCACACCATCCACCCTCCACCTTGAAGATTGCTTTCGAAATTCAAGAGACCACATCATCACTTCATTCATCTCATCTTCATCACGGTGTAATCCGATTCTCCTTGTACCTTTGCTTTGTATTTTCGTTGGTTTTGCCTTAGTTGACACATATGTATGAACAAGTATTGTTTTCTGAAATTTTATGATGAATTGTTAATTTTCAGATTCATATATTGCGATTTATGGTTGCTTTTGTGTGAGTGTTTGATTAAATTTGCATGATAGAAATCTTTTGTATGATTATCTTGAATGGTTCGAAACATTTAGGGTTCTTATGTGATTGTTGCTACGAATTTGAGAACATGAATCAACTTTTTGGTTTTGTGTTCTTGAATCGATAAGTAGTAAAGGTTTTGTACAAAAACCGAATTTAATCAAAGAAGATTGCAATTAGGTGGACTTTTTCATACTAAGTTGCACATTTGAGTTGATAGCCTTTCTAGGTGTTTATTGCGTTAAACATGACATGATTGACTAGCTTTCTAGGGCTTGATTGCATGTTTGATAGAATTAATCTAGGTGCTTTCGCTTAGGTTAATTAGCATTGAAAGTAAAATATGGGAAATTGTTTGCTTTTGAACGTTTCACATGATCAACTCCTCTTGCATGACTATGATGAACAATGATGAACTTGAATTAATTTTAATCATGAGTTTCGACTTTGATCTTTGTTCTTGCATTCCATTTGTATTTTTATGTTTTTGCATTTTAATTATTTAGGTAACTTAGATTTTATTTTCGGAAATTAAAACCAAAAACCAAAAACTCCCCCCTTTTCGTAAATATGTCTATATTTTGTAAATATTATACTTTGTTTTAATTTTAATTGTTTAATTGTTTGACAATGACAGGTGTACCCTCAATCCCCGGAATAGAACGATCCCTATTTATTACGTACTACTAATGACATTTCAGGGTTAAATTGGTCGCTCGATAAAAGCGACAACATGATTCCACTTATCTTCTTTCTGAGTGTGATGATCTTGGAAGCTGGGAAGTACTTCTCTAAGAATGCCTTCATCATAGTGTTCCAAGATGTAATTCGTCTAGAGGGAAGTTCATAGAGCCAGTCTTTGGCACGGTCAGCTAGAGAAAAGGGAAAGGCCTTCATCTTAAGGATATTCTCATCCGCTCCTTGTGGTAGCATGTTGATACACACAGACTGAAATTCCCTAAGATGCTTGTTGGCATCTTCCATATTGAGGCCATGGAACGTTGGAAGTCTATGAAGCAATCCACTCTTCAGCTCAAATCCGCAGTCTTTCCTGGGGCAGGTGCAGGGTACACAATACTTGTAGGAAGTCCTTCTTGAACCACAGATGAAGAGAGTTCTCTAATAGAGGCCATTCTAACGTTTTCTTCAGGGGGTGGTGAACCAGGTGGTGAATTCTGAGGTGTAAGTGAGTTGGACGAAACACTAGGTGATACTGACCCTTCAGAAGGAAACAGCCTCTCCTTGATCGTTAACTGTGTATTCCTTATATGTTGGAGAAGAGGGCTTTTTGTACTCAAGGAGTGAAGAATTCTTCAAACGAGCGATCCTTGCTTCAATTTCTTTAACTGTAGAAGGTCTAGGAGGCTCGGTCATTCATAGAAATCCTGAACATTATTAAAATTTAGAGAAGTTAGTAAAATGTATAGTGAAGTAAATACAAGTTAATGATTTATACATAAATGTCACTATTCACGATTTACTATTCACGAATTTACAAGTATAAAGAGAAGTATAAATTACAAAAATTCCACAAAGTATAATGTTACATAAAACAAATTTTAATTAGGGTATGGCATAGTTAAGAAAAGTTTGAATCCCATTATAAGCCCTTAACCAAGGTTTAGACGTGCGGCCCAAGGGCTCGATCCTTAATACTAGTCGCCTTTCTCAATCTTTTGGTAACTCTTTTCACATAGAGCCAGGTAGTAGAGAAACGATTTTGGCGGAGCTCAGCTCACTTATTTAGCAGGGGACGAGACCCTTTGCTAGCACTTCTCGTATTCAATCAACCTAGACACCCTATGCTACTAAGGTGCGCCACATGAAAGAGAAGGGTGCAAGACTAATGTTAAAGACAAAGTCCTTCACCTATTCCATTATGGTCAAAAACTCATAATAACATTTATACTTTCAAAACCTGATTTTTACTATTCACGAAAATTTTATACAATTATTTCTTTTTCTTTTCTTTTATTTACAATTATTTCAACACTTAGGTACGGGAACAGGGAGTCTCGATGTGCAATGGGACTGAAACAGCTACCCTTTTCAAGACTATGTTTAATCCAATATACCTTAGTGTAACACAACATTTTCTTTTGTTATAAATATCATTGATTTCGAATTAAATTCCAAGTGGTAAATCAAGTGGACGTGCGGCCCAAGTATAGTTGTCTAGACACAAAGTTCCTTCTACATCCTTTGGGCAACCTTACTGAAATGGCCAGGTAGGGGAGGGCGAACACAAGAGGTAGAATCCATTTTGGCATGAGCTACTCCCACAATGTGGTTTAGGCCCATTTGTAAGCACTTCTGAATCCAAAACCCGTTATGAACGTTGTCCCCTTCCTAGACACCATCCCACATAGGCTATACTTACTTAGATGAAAAAGGTCCTAGGTGTGAAGACAGTTCAATGAATATTAATAAAAACCGCCCTCAACCTTAAGGGACCTGAACTAGGTACCAATAAGGGGTTTAGGTTAATATTAATAAACACGACTTCACCTATTCCTTCTTTAATTTACAACTCACAATAAAACTCGTATTCAATAATATGAAAAACAACCTACGTATTTACTTACTAAATTTCGATCACAATATGAACATATATATATATTTACGAAAACAACAATATTCACAATGCAACAAGTGATTTTTCAATCCCCGGCAACGGCACCAAAAATTGATACGCTCAAAGCAAGCATATAATTTAACCCTTTTAAACATCATTAGTAGTATAAGCAAATAGGGATCGTTCTATTCCGGGGATTGAGGGTACACCTGTCAATGTAGGACAATATAAACAATTAAAATAAAACAAAGTATAATATTTACACAATATAAACACAATTTACGATTTAGGGGGGTTTTAGGTTTTGATTTTCGAAAATTAAAAGAAAGAATAAAACTAAGTATAAACAAAAAACACAAATACAAGAATGATATGTAAGAAACAAAGATTAAAACCGATTTCATGATTAAATTCGAATACAAACCTACATTGTTCTTCCAAGTCATGTGAAAGGAGTTGATCATGTGAAACATTCTAAAGCAAACGATTTCCCATATTTTACTTTTCAATGCTAATTAATCTAAATGAAAGCACATAGATTATTGATAGGAGCATTTTAATGCGACGTTTTAACTGTTATTTCCCTATATTTTCTGCGTTATTTCCTTAATAAAACTCTGTTTAGGAAAGTTTCCATTCTTCGAATGGGAAAGTTCCTAATTGTAGAAAGTTTCCGTTTTGTAGTTTCTATTTTCCATTTTTAGAAAGTTTCCATTTTAGTTTAAGAAAGTTTCCATTTCTTATTTTAGAAAGCTTCTATTTTCAGGTTTTTGGAATAAATAAGCTGAATTGAGTTGATAAATGGAACGAGAAGCTTCATGAAGATGACATGGCAAGGAGAGAATCAAGGAAGAGTTTTTTTTAAAAAAGGAAAATATATTTTCCTTGGGGATTAAATTTGCCGTGTAATACTTAAGGAAAAACAAGGTGACAAAGTGGGAATTAAGGTGATTGATTGAGAATTTCACGTGGAATAAATCAAAGGAGATTTTCTTGGGAGATTTTTATGGAAAGAAATATTGTTGGAGGAGTAAATTGGTGTGATTGCCAACGTGAAAATCAGAAATAATCAAGGAGATGACGAAAGAGAGATTCAAGGGAGATATTTATGGAAGGAAAATATGTGTGCACCAAGGAAAAGCTCAAAAGGCGTCCAGATTCATCCCTAAATTCCCTAAAGGAATGTTGGCCGAAATTCATGAAGAAAATCAGAATAATTTCAAGGAAATTCAGCAATTAAATATTAGGGAGTTATTTTAGAGAATTTTGATTGGTTGGAACACATCACAAGGCTTACTTGGCATTCTATGATTGGTTGGACCACATCACAAGCTTACTTGGCGAATTATCATTGGTTGAAGCTATGTGGAAATTCTTATTGCTTTGTGAACCCTAGCCGTGCTCCTATATATACCCACCTCTTTGACATTGAGAAGGGTTCCTCTCCCCCATACAATTTACACTTTAGAAAAAAATCAGAAAATCTTCTTAGCATAGCCGTGAGTTTCTCCATCCTCTAGTCATCTCCACGAGTTCAAGCAAGGCCAAGGGAGAAGAAGCATAGCCGTGAGCATCCATCATCCATCTCCAACCTTGAAGCTTGCTTTCGAGATTCAAGAGACCACCACATCAACCGTTCATCACCATCTCCATCTCACGGTGTAATCCGATTCTCCTTTGTAACCTTTGCTTTGAATTTCGTTGGTTATGAACTAGTTGACATATGTGTTTGAACAAATATTAATTTCTGGAATTTTTATGATTAATTGAGAATTTTCAGATTCATATTATTGTTCTTCGAGAGTTGCTTATGTGGGTTTGTTTAATTAAATTTGCGTTATAGATAACTTTTGTATTTTAATCTTATGTGGTTGCAAACACTTAGGGTTTCGATATAATTGGTGCTAGGTTTAAGAACATGAAATCGACTTTTCGTTTTGTGTAAACTTGAATCAAAGTAGTAAAGGTTTTTACAAAGATCGAATTTAATTAACGAGGATTGCAATTAGGTGGACTTTTCCATACTAAGTTGTACACTTGAGTTGATAGCCTTTCTCTATGTGTAATGCGTTAAACATGACATGATTGACTAGCTTTCCAGGGTTTGATTGCATGTTTGATAGGATTAATCTAGGTGCTTTCGCTTAGGTTAATTAGCATTGAAAAGTAAAAAATGGGAATTCATTTGCTTTCGAATGTTTCACATGATCAACTCCTTTCTCATGACTTAGATGAACAATATTAGGGTTTGAGTCAATTTTAATCATATGTTTCGATTTTGATCTTTGTTCTCTCATTCCATCTTTGTTTTTATGTTTTTGCATTTTAATTGTTTTGTTAACTTAGTTTTATTTTCGAAAACCAAAAACAAAATCCCCCTTTTCGTAAATAATGTTTATACTTGTGAATATCCTTGTAAATATTATACTTTGTTTTAATTTTAATTGTTTAATTGTTTGACAATGACAGGTGTACCCTCAATCCCCGGAATAGAACGATCCCTATTTATTACGTACTACTAATGATATTTCAGGGTTAAATTATGCGCTTGCTTTCAGGCGTCATCAATTTTTGGCGCCGTTGCCGGGGATTGAAAAATCACTTGTTTTTGTTTATAATTATTGTATATAAATTGTTTGAAACTTAATTTAATTTAACTAGGATGTTTTTTATATTGTTGAATATTAATTTTAATTGTAAGTTGTAAATTGAATGAAATAAGTGAAGTCTCTTTTGTTAATATTGGCCTAAACCCCTAATTGGTGCCTAGTTCAGGTCCCTTAAGGTTGAGGGCGGCCTTTATTAACACTTGTTGAACTGTCTTTACACTTATGAACTTTTTCATCTTAGTAAGTATAGCCTATGTGGGATGGTGTCTAGGAAGGGGACAACGCTCATGACAGGTTCTTGAATCCAGAAATGCTTACAAATGGGCCTAAATCACAATGTGGGAGTAGCTCATGCCAAAATGGATTCTACCTCTCGTGGTCGCCCTCCCCTACCTGGCCATTTCAGTAAGGTTGCCCAAAGGATGTAGGAGAGACTTGGTGTCTAGACGACTATACTTGGGCCGCACGTCCTCTTGATTTACCGCTTGGAATTTAATTTGATATCAATGATATATATAACAAACGAAAATATTGTGATTCACTAAGGTATATTGGATTAAACATAGTCTTGAAAAGTGTAGCTGTTTCAGTCCATTTCACATCGAGACTCCCTGTTCCCGTACCTAAGTGTTGAAAATAATTGTAAAGGAAAGGAAAGAATGTAAATATTTGTAAGTATTTTCGTACAAAGAAAGAAAAAAAAAAAACACTTGTGTAAATATTTTTCGTGTTTTTTTTTTTACTCACTTGTGTACTTAACTTGTGTCTTATGTACTAACTTGTTAACTTGTGTACTTAACTTGTTAATATTACATGTAGTTTGTAATTCACTAACTTGTTATACTTGTTTATATATATATATATATATTTTGTATTTCTTTGTTAATTATAGTCACTAACTTTATTTAATGGAGGTACCGTCTGGCTGAAAGACGTTAAATTCAAGCGCTGCTTGGGAGGCAACCCAATTCAGAAGCAGCTGTGAAGGAGTCTTCAATAACACAGATTTGCTTTCTATTTCGCTATTTTTTACTTTATAATTTTCTCCTTTATTTTTGTAGTCTTTTCGTAAATTCCATTCCTATATGCTTAATTGTTTCATTACATGCTTATGATTGATTACATTGAGGACAATGCAATATTTAAGTGTGGGGGAAGGGATTTATATTTTGTCTTTTATTTTGAGTCATATATATATTGGAAAATACAAAAAAAATTCGAAAAATGTCAAAAAAAAAAAAATATTGTTGCTTTTATTTATTGAGTCTTAGTCTTTTGTTTTTATTTTTGAGTCATAGGATGCCCTTTCAACTGTCTAGGATGAGCTTATATCTCCGAAATTATGGCTAAGAGAGGATCACAAGATTGAGATGATTTTTAAATGGTATTCTTTGGTTAATTGAGATATATGAAAAATGTATGCATGTGTAGTGGATATGGATCTCGTGACCTTGGTACAGAATATGAGCATGTTAAGATAAGTTTTGATTCATAAAGCCATGTGAGATATTTGAGCCATGTCCCTTTTTCTTGGAGAGAAATGAAAAATATATTCTTATTTTCTTGGCGATGTTTTGATGATCTCATTATTCTTTCATTTGATTGACTGCTTGCCATAGATTAAGTTTGATGGACTAGAGAATGCTAGAATTCACTCTTGTGCTTGTTGAGACTTTTATCGATACATGTCCCTGATTCTGGAAAGGATAGAGGCACCCTAGGAATTACCACAATTGCCAAATAAACCTGTATCCTTAATTGTGCCCGTCGTGGGACCCCCTAGATAAGCCCCTTTGAGCCTACATTAAGCCTTTTCATTCATCACCCTTAAAATCCTTAACCATGAAGCTTAGTATAGTTACAACCCTACCCTTTGTTCTAAGAACTTAGTGGAGCTATCTTTTAAGACATACTACGTGGGTTTGGTGCTAAGGATGAAAATTGAGAAGAGGTGAAAGTTCAAGTGTGGGGGTAGACTTGTCCATACAGAGAAAAATATGTGAAAGCCGTGAAAAAAGAAATGAAAAAAAAAAAATTGTACACGGCTAGAAAGAAAAAAATAAAGAAAGAAAATAAAGAAAGAAAAATGTCTATGGATTTTAGTTCCCCATACTTGGTGAGTTTGGAGTTTGTTTTAAATTGAAGGCCCATTACAGAAAAATTTGGTCTTTGTCCAATTCACTAGAGTTCAAAGGAAGTTTAGAGTGAAGTTAGGGCCCAACATGAAGACATATGGCCCTTTACTTCTATGGGATTATGACGTTTTATATGCCTTGGTGGATTTTTAGAAGTCTCTACATTTACATGAGCTCTGCTAGGTTTTTAGGACACTTTGTTAAATTCCTTATCCTTTGTTTCTTAAAACCTTGAGCCATGGCCCAATTACAAGCTTTGAGAAGACCTTCTTGATCCTTAAGATGGGACAACCTTTGATCTGTGGAGATGAGTTACAAGAGTTGAACCTATGGCTTGGGTCCATCTGTGCAAGTAGTTGGTATCTTTCATGAGATCTTAGAAAAATATATACATGTGCTTTCGTTTCATATGATATGTGATGTACTTGCTATCTTTCACATATACTTGAGTGTATAAGCTTTTAAGCATTGCCATGATCTGAGAGAAGAAAGAGTGGATATACCTGGTGAGGATATGAATCATACTTGTCTGAAGCATGCTGAGCTTAACCCCATCACCATTGTTACAAACCAAGTCTTACTTGTGTATGTGTGGATTACATGTTTTAATTAACTCTCGAATGCTTAAACATTGATTCTTGGTGGAGTGCTAATCTTGATGTTGTGAAAGTAAGAGATTTCTGAGACAAAAAGTTGAAGGGCAATAGAGTCATTGTTTGTGTAGAGTCTTTAAATTTTCTTTGAGTCTTAGTTGAGTCTTTTTGTGATTTTGCTAAGGGACTAGCAAAAGCTAAGTGTGGGGGAATTTGATAGGAGCATTTTAATGCGACGTTTTAACTGTTATTTCCCTATATTTTCTGCGTTATTTCCTTAATAAAACTCTGTTTAGGAAAGTTTCCATTCTTCGAATGGGAAAGTTCCTAATTGTAGAAAGTTTCCGTTTTGTAGTTTCTATTTTCCATTTTTAGAAAGTTTCCATTTTAGTTTAAGAAAGTTTCCATTTCTTATTTTAGAAAGCTTCTATTTTCAGGTTTTTGGAATAAATAAGCTGAATTGAGTTGATAAATGGAACGAGAAGCTTCATGAAGATGACATGGCAAGGAGAGAATCAAGGAAGAGTTTTTTTTAAAAAAGGAAAATATATTTTCCTTGGGGATTAAATTTGCCGTGTAATACTTAAGGAAAAACAAGGTGACAAAGTGGGAATTAAGGTGATTGATTGAGAATTTCACGTGGAATAAATCAAAGGAGATTTTCTTGGGAGATTTTTATGGAAAGAAATATTGTTGGAGGAGTAAATTGGTGTGATTGCCAACGTGAAAATCAGAAATAATCAAGGAGATGACGAAAGAGAGATTCAAGGGAGATATTTATGGAAGGAAAATATGTGTGCACCAAGGAAAAGCTCAAAAGGCGTCCAGATTCATCCCTAAATTCCCTAAAGGAATGTTGGCCGAAATTCATGAAGAAAATCAGAATAATTTCAAGGAAATTCAGCAATTAAATATTAGGGAGTTATTTTAGAGAATTTTGATTGGTTGGAACACATCACAAGGCTTACTTGGCATTCTATGATTGGTTGGACCACATCACAAGCTTACTTGGCGAATTATCATTGGTTGAAGCTATGTGGAAAATTCTTATTGCTTTGTGAACCCTAGCCGTGCTCCTATATATACCCACCTCTTTGACATTGAGAAGGGTTCCTCTCCCCCATACAATTTACACTTTAGAAAAAAATCAGAAAATCTTCTTAGCATAGCCGTGAGTTTCTCCATCCTCTAGTCATCTCCACGAGTTCAAGCAAGGCCAAGGGAGAAGAAGCATAGCCGTGAGCATCCATCATCCATCTCCAACCTTGAAGCTTGCTTTCGAGATTCAAGAGACCACCACATCAACCGTTCATCACCATCTCCATCTCACGGTGTAATCCGATTCTCCTTTGTAACCTTTGCTTTGAATTTCGTTGGTTATGAACTAGTTGACATATGTGTTTGAACAAATATTAATTTCTGGAATTTTTATGATTAATTGAGAATTTTCAGATTCATATTATTGTTCTTCGAGAGTTGCTTATGTGGGTTTGTTTAATTAAATTTGCGTTATAGATAACTTTTGTATTTTAATCTTATGTGGTTGCAAACACTTAGGGTTTCGATATAATTGGTGCTAGGTTTAAGAACATGAAATCGACTTTTCGTTTTGTGTAAACTTGAATCAAAGTAGTAAAGGTTTTTTACAAAGATCGAATTTAATTAACGAGGATTGCAATTAGGTGGACTTTTCCATACTAAGTTGTACACTTGAGTTGATAGCCTTTCTCTATGTGTAATGCGTTAAACATGACATGATTGACTAGCTTTCCAGGGTTTGATTGCATGTTTGATAGGATTAATCTAGGTGCTTTCGCTTAGGTTAATTAGCATTGAAAAGTAAAAAATGGGAATTCATTTGCTTTCGAATGTTTCACATGATCAACTCCTTTCTCATGACTTAGATGAACAATATTAGGGTTTGAGTCAATTTTAATCATATGTTTCGATTTTGATCTTTGTTCTCTCATTCCATCTTTGTTTTTATGTTTTTGCATTTTAATTGTTTTGTTAACTTAGTTTTATTTTCGAAAAACCAAAAACAAAATCCCCCCTTTTCGTAAATAATGTTTATACTTGTGAATATCCTTGTAAATATTATACTTTGTTTTAATTTTAATTGTTTAATTGTTTGACAATGACAGGTGTACCCTCAATCCCCGGAATAGAACGATCCCTATTTATTACGTACTACTAATGATATTTTCAGGGTTAAATTATGCGCTTGCTTTCAGGCGTCATCAATTTTTGGCGCCGTTGCCGGGGATTGAAAAATCACTTGTTTTTGTTTATAATTATTGTATATAAATTGTTTGAAACTTAATTTAATTTAACTAGGATGTTTTTATATTGTTGAATATTAATTTTAATTGTAAGTTGTAAATTGAATGAAATAGGTGAAGTCTCTTTTGTTAATATTGGCCTAAACCCCTAATTGGTGCCTAGTTCAGGTCCCTTAAGGTTGAGGGCGGCCTTTATTAACACTTGTTGAACTGTCTTTACACTTATGAACTTTTTCATCTTAGTAAGTATAGCCTATGTGGGATGGTGTCTAGGAAGGGGACAACGCTCATGACAGGTTCTTGAATCCAGAAGTGCTTACAAATGGGCCTAAATCACAATGTGGGAGTAGCTCATGCCAAAATGGATTCTACCTCTCGTGGTCGCCCTCCCCTACCTGGCCATTTCAGTAAGGTTGCCCAAAGGATGTAGGAGAGACTTGGTGTCTAGACGACTATACTTGGGCCGCACGTCCTCTTGATTTACCGCTTGGAATTTAATTTGATATCAATGATATATATAACAAACGAAAATATTGTGATTCACTAAGGTATATTGGATTAAACATAGTCTTGAAAAGTGTAGCTGTTTCAGTCCCATTTCACATCGAGACTCCCTGTTCCCGTACCTAAGTGTTGAAAATAATTGTAAAGGAAAGGAAAGAATGTAAATATTTGTAAGTATTTTCGTACAAAGAAAGAAAAAAAAAAAAAACACTTGTGTAAATATTTTTCGTGTTTTTTTTTTTACTCACTTGTGTACTTAACTTGTGTCTTATGTACTAACTTGTTAACTTGTGTACTTAACTTGTTAATATTACATGTAGTTTGTAATTCACTAACTTGTTATACTTGTTTATATATATATATATATATATTTTGTATTTCTTTGTTAATTATAGTCACTAACTTTATTTAATGGAGGTACCGTCTGGCTGAAAGACGTTAAATTCAAGCGCTGCTTGGGAGGCAACCCAATTCAGAAGCAGCTGTGAAGGAGTCTTCAATAACACAGATTTGCTTTCTATTTCGCTATTTTTTTACTTTATAATTTTCTCCTTTATTTTTGTAGTCTTTTCGTAAATTCCATTCCTATATGCTTAATTGTTTCATTACATGCTTATGATTGATTACATTGAGGACAATGCAATATTTAAGTGTGGGGGAAGGGATTTATATTTTTGTCTTTTATTTTGAGTCATATATATATTGGAAAATACAAAAAAAATTCGAAAAATGTCAAAAAAAAAAAAATATTGTTGCTTTTATTTATTGAGTCTTAGTCTTTTGTTTTTATTTTTGAGTCATAGGATGCCCTTTCAACTGTCTAGGATGAGCTTATATCTCCGAAATTATGGCTAAGAGAGGATCACAAGATTGAGATGATTTTTAAATGGTATTCTTTGGTTAATTGAGATATATGAAAAATGTATGCATGTGTAGTGGATATGGATCTCGTGACCTTGGTACAGAATATGAGCATGTTAAGATAAGTTTTGATTCATAAAGCCATGTGAGATATTTGAGCCATGTCCCTTTTTCTTGGAGAGAAATGAAAAATATATTCTTATTTTCTTGGCGATGTTTTGATGATCTCATTATTCTTTCATTTGATTGACTGCTTGCCATAGATTAAGTTTGATGGACTAGAGAATGCTAGAATTCACTCTTGTGCTTGTTGAGACTTTTATCGATACATGTCCCTGATTCTGGAAAGGATAGAGGCACCCTAGGAATTACCACAATTGCCAAATAAACCTGTATCCTTAATTGTGCCCGTCGTGGGACCCCCCTAGATAAGCCCCTTTGAGCCTACATTAAGCCTTTTCATTCATCACCCTTAAAATCCTTAACCATGAAGCTTAGTATAGTTACAACCCTACCCTTTGTTCTAAGAACTTAGTGGAGCTATCTTTTAAGACATACTACGTGGGTTTGGTGCTAAGGATGAAAATTGAGAAGAGGTGAAAGTTCAAGTGTGGGGGTAGACTTGTCCATACAGAGAAAAATATGTGAAAGCCGTGAAAAAAAGAAATGAAAAAAAAAAAAATTGTACACGGCTAGAAAGAAAAAAAATAAAGAAAGAAAAATAAAGAAAGAAAAATGTCTATGGATTTTAGTTCCCCATACTTGGTGAGTTTGGAGTTTGTTTTAAATTGAAGGCCCATTACAGAAAAATTTGGTCTTTGTCCAATTCACTAGAGTTCAAAGGAAGTTTAGAGTGAAGTTAGGGCCCAACATGAAGACATATGGCCCTTTACTTCTATGGGATTATGACGTTTTATATGCCTTGGTGGATTTTTAGAAGTCTCTACATTTACATGAGCTCTGCTAGGTTTTTAGGACACTTTGTTAAATTCCTTATCCTTTGTTTCTTAAAACCTTGAGCCATGGCCCAATTACAAGCTTTGAGAAGACCTTCTTGATCCTTAAGATGGGACAACCTTTGATCTGTGGAGATGAGTTACAAGAGTTGAACCTATGGCTTGGGTCCATCTGTGCAAGTAGTTGGTATCTTTCATGAGATCTTAGAAAAATATATACATGTGCTTTCGTTTCATATGATATGTGATGTACTTGCTATCTTTCACATATACTTGAGTGTATAAGCTTTTAAGCATTGCCATGATCTGAGAGAAGAAAGAGTGGATATACCTGGTGAGGATATGAATCATACTTGTCTGAAGCATGCTGAGCTTAACCCCATCACCATTGTTACAAACCAAGTCTTACTTGTGTATGTGTGGATTACATGTTTTAATTAACTCTCGAATGCTTAAACATTGATTCTTGGTGGAGTGCTAATCTTGATGTTGTGAAAGTAAGAGATTTCTGAGACAAAAAGTTGAAGGGCAATAGAGTCATTGTTTGTGTAGAGTCTTTAAATTTTCTTTGAGTCTTAGTTGAGTCTTTTTGTGATTTTGCTAAGGGACTAGCAAAAGCTAAGTGTGGGGGAATTTGATAGGAGCATTTTAATGCGACGTTTTAACTGTTATTTCCCTATATTTTCTGCGTTATTTCCTTAATAAAACTCTGTTTAGGAAAGTTTCCATTCTTCGAATGGGAAAGTTCCTAATTGTAGAAAGTTTCCGTTTTGTAGTTTCTATTTTCCATTTTTAGAAAGTTTCCATTTTAGTTTAAGAAAGTTTCCATTTCTTATTTTAGAAAGCTTCTATTTTCAGGTTTTTGGAATAAATAAGCTGAATTGAGTTGATAAATGGAACGAGAAGCTTCATGAAGATGACATGGCAAGGAGAGAATCAAGGAAGAGTTTTTTTTTAAAAAAGGAAAATATATTTTCCTTGGGGATTAAATTTGCCGTGTAATACTTAAGGAAAAACAAGGTGACAAAGTGGGAATTAAGGTGATTGATTGAGAATTTCACGTGGAATAAATCAAAGGAGATTTTCTTGGGAGATTTTTATGGAAAGAAATATTGTTGGAGGAGTAAATTGGTGTGATTGCCAACGTGAAAATCAGAAATAATCAAGGAGATGACGAAAAGAGAGATTCAAGGGAGATATTTATGGAAGGAAAATATGTGTGCACCAAGGAAAAGCTCAAAAGGCGTCCAGATTCATCCCTAAATTCCCTAAAGGAATGTTGGCCGAAATTCATGAAGAAAATCAGAATAATTTCAAGGAAATTCAGCAATTAAATATTAGGGAGTTATTTTAGAGAATTTTGATTGGTTGGAACACATCACAAGGCTTACTTGGCATTCTATGATTGGTTGGACCACATCACAAGCTTACTTGGCGAATTATCATTGGTTGAAGCTATGTGGAAAATTCTTATTGCTTTGTGAACCCTAGCCGTGCTCCTATATATACCCACCTCTTTGACATTGAGAAGGGTTCCTCTCCCCCATACAATTTACACTTTAGAAAAAAATCAGAAAATCTTCTTAGCATAGCCGTGAGTTTCTCCATCCTCTAGTCATCTCCACGAGTTCAAGCAAGGCCAAGGGAGAAGAAGCATAGCCGTGAGCATCCATCATCCATCTCCAACCTTGAAGCTTGCTTTCGAGATTCAAGAGACCACCACATCAACCGTTCATCACCATCTCCATCTCACGGTGTAATCCGATTCTCCTTTGTAACCTTTGCTTTGAATTTCGTTGGTTATGAACTAGTTGACATATGTGTTTGAACAAATATTAATTTCTGGAATTTTTATGATTAATTGAGAATTTTCAGATTCATATTATTGTTCTTCGAGAGTTGCTTATGTGGGTTTGTTTAATTAAATTTGCGTTATAGATAACTTTTGTATTTTAATCTTATGTGGTTGCAAACACTTAGGGTTTCGATATAATTGGTGCTAGGTTTAAGAACATGAAATCGACTTTTCGTTTTGTGTAAACTTGAATCAAAGTAGTAAAGGTTTTTTACAAAGATCGAATTTAATTAACGAGGATTGCAATTAGGTGGACTTTTCCATACTAAGTTGTACACTTGAGTTGATAGCCTTTCTCTATGTGTAATGCGTTAAACATGACATGATTGACTAGCTTTCCAGGGTTTGATTGCATGTTTGATAGGATTAATCTAGGTGCTTTCGCTTAGGTTAATTAGCATTGAAAAGTAAAAAATGGGAATTCATTTGCTTTCGAATGTTTCACATGATCAACTCCTTTCTCATGACTTAGATGAACAATATTAGGGTTTGAGTCAATTTTAATCATATGTTTCGATTTTGATCTTTGTTCTCTCATTCCATCTTTGTTTTTATGTTTTTGCATTTTAATTGTTTTGTTAACTTAGTTTTATTTTCGAAAAACCAAAAACAAAATCCCCCCTTTTCGTAAATAATGTTTATACTTGTGAATATCCTTGTAAATATTATACTTTGTTTTAATTTTAATTGTTTAATTGTTTGACAATGACAGGTGTACCCTCAATCCCCGGAATAGAACGATCCCTATTTATTACGTACTACTAATGATATTTTCAGGGTTAAATTATGCGCTTGCTTTCAGGCGTCATCAATTTTTGGCGCCGTTGCCGGGGATTGAAAAATCACTTGTTTTTGTTTATAATTATTGTATATAAATTGTTTGAAACTTAATTTAATTTAACTAGGATGTTTTTTATATTGTTGAATATTAATTTTAATTGTAAGTTGTAAATTGAATGAAATAGGTGAAGTCTCTTTTGTTAATATTGGCCTAAACCCCTAATTGGTGCCTAGTTCAGGTCCCTTAAGGTTGAGGGCGGCCTTTATTAACACTTGTTGAACTGTCTTTACACTTATGAACTTTTTCATCTTAGTAAGTATAGCCTATGTGGGATGGTGTCTAGGAAGGGGACAACGCTCATGACAGGTTCTTGAATCCAGAAGTGCTTACAAATGGGCCTAAATCACAATGTGGGAGTAGCTCATGCCAAAATGGATTCTACCTCTCGTGGTCGCCCTCCCCTACCTGGCCATTTCAGTAAGGTTGCCCAAAGGATGTAGGAGAGACTTGGTGTCTAGACGACTATACTTGGGCCGCACGTCCTCTTGATTTACCGCTTGGAATTTAATTTGATATCAATGATATATATAACAAACGAAAATATTGTGATTCACTAAGGTATATTGGATTAAACATAGTCTTGAAAAGTGTAGCTGTTTCAGTCCCATTTCACATCGAGACTCCCTGTTCCCGTACCTAAGTGTTGAAAATAATTGTAAAGGAAAGGAAAGAATGTAAATATTTGTAAGTATTTTCGTACAAAGAAAGAAAAAAAAAAAAAACACTTGTGTAAATATTTTTCGTGTTTTTTTTTTTACTCACTTGTGTACTTAACTTGTGTCTTATGTACTAACTTGTTAACTTGTGTACTTAACTTGTTAATATTACATGTAGTTTGTAATTCACTAACTTGTTATACTTGTTTATATATATATATATATATATTTTGTATTTCTTTGTTAATTATAGTCACTAACTTTATTTAATGGAGGTACCGTCTGGCTGAAAGACGTTAAATTCAAGCGCTGCTTGGGAGGCAACCCAATTCAGAAGCAGCTGTGAAGGAGTCTTCAATAACACAGATTTGCTTTCTATTTCGCTATTTTTTTACTTTATAATTTTCTCCTTTATTTTTGTAGTCTTTTCGTAAATTCCATTCCTATATGCTTAATTGTTTCATTACATGCTTATGATTGATTACATTGAGGACAATGCAATATTTAAGTGTGGGGGAAGGGATTTATATTTTTGTCTTTTATTTTGAGTCATATATATATTGGAAAATACAAAAAAAAATTCGAAAAATGTCAAAAAAAAAAAAAATATTGTTGCTTTTATTTATTGAGTCTTAGTCTTTTGTTTTTATTTTTGAGTCATAGGATGCCCTTTCAACTGTCTAGGATGAGCTTATATCTCCGAAATTATGGCTAAGAGAGGATCACAAGATTGAGATGATTTTTAAATGGTATTCTTTGGTTAATTGAGATATATGAAAAATGTATGCATGTGTAGTGGATATGGATCTCGTGACCTTGGTACAGAATATGAGCATGTTAAGATAAGTTTTGATTCATAAAGCCATGTGAGATATTTGAGCCATGTCCCTTTTTCTTGGAGAGAAATGAAAAATATATTCTTATTTTCTTGGCGATGTTTTGATGATCTCATTATTCTTTCATTTGATTGACTGCTTGCCATAGATTAAGTTTGATGGACTAGAGAATGCTAGAATTCACTCTTGTGCTTGTTGAGACTTTTATCGATACATGTCCCTGATTCTGGAAAGGATAGAGGCACCCTAGGAATTACCACAATTGCCAAATAAACCTGTATCCTTAATTGTGCCCGTCGTGGGACCCCCCTAGATAAGCCCCTTTGAGCCTACATTAAGCCTTTTCATTCATCACCCTTAAAATCCTTAACCATGAAGCTTAGTATAGTTACAACCCTACCCTTTGTTCTAAGAACTTAGTGGAGCTATCTTTTAAGACATACTACGTGGGTTTGGTGCTAAGGATGAAAATTGAGAAGAGGTGAAAGTTCAAGTGTGGGGGTAGACTTGTCCATACAGAGAAAAATATGTGAAAGCCGTGAAAAAAGAAATGAAAAAAAAAAAAATTGTACACGGCTAGAAAGAAAAAAAATAAAGAAAGAAAAATAAAGAAAGAAAAATGTCTATGGATTTTAGTTCCCCATACTTGGTGAGTTTGGAGTTTGTTTTAAATTGAAGGCCCATTACAGAAAAATTTGGTCTTTGTCCAATTCACTAGAGTTCAAAGGAAGTTTAGAGTGAAGTTAGGGCCCAACATGAAGACATATGGCCCTTTACTTCTATGGGATTATGACGTTTTATATGCCTTGGTGGATTTTTAGAAGTCTCTACATTTACATGAGCTCTGCTAGGTTTTTAGGACACTTTGTTAAATTCCTTATCCTTTGTTTCTTAAAACCTTGAGCCATGGCCCAATTACAAGCTTTGAGAAGACCTTCTTGATCCTTAAGATGGGACAACCTTTGATCTGTGGAGATGAGTTACAAGAGTTGAACCTATGGCTTGGGTCCATCTGTGCAAGTAGTTGGTATCTTTCATGAGATCTTAGAAAAATATATACATGTGCTTTCGTTTCATATGATATGTGATGTACTTGCTATCTTTCACATATACTTGAGTGTATAAGCTTTTAAGCATTGCCATGATCTGAGAGAAGAAAGAGTGGATATACCTGGTGAGGATATGAATCATACTTGTCTGAAGCATGCTGAGCTTAACCCCATCACCATTGTTACAAACCAAGTCTTACTTGTGTATGTGTGGATTACATGTTTTAATTAACTCTCGAATGCTTAAACATTGATTCTTGGTGGAGTGCTAATCTTGATGTTGTGAAAGTAAGAGATTTCTGAGACAAAAAGTTGAAGGGCAATAGAGTCATTGTTTGTGTAGAGTCTTTAAATTTTCTTTGAGTCTTAGTTGAGTCTTTTTGTGATTTTGCTAAGGGACTAGCAAAAGCTAAGTGTGGGGGAATTTGATAGGAGCATTTTAATGCGACGTTTTAACTGTTATTTCCCTATATTTTCTGCGTTATTTCCTTAATAAAACTCTGTTTAGGAAAGTTTCCATTCTTCGAATGGGAAAGTTCCTAATTGTAGAAAGTTTCCGTTTTGTAGTTTCTATTTTCCATTTTTAGAAAGTTTCCATTTTAGTTTAAGAAAGTTTCCATTTCTTATTTTAGAAAGCTTCTATTTTCAGGTTTTTGGAATAAATAAGCTGAATTGAGTTGATAAATGGAACGAGAAGCTTCATGAAGATGACATGGCAAGGAGAGAATCAAGGAAGAGTTTTTTTTTAAAAAAGGAAAATATATTTTCCTTGGGATTAAATTTGCCGTGTAATACTTAAGGAAAAACAAGGTGACAAAGTGGGAATTAAGGTGATTGATTGAGAATTTCACGTGGAATAAATCAAAGGAGATTTTCTTGGGAGATTTTTATGGAAAGAAATATTGTTGGAGGAGTAAATTGGTGTGATTGCCAACGTGAAAATCAGAAATAATCAAGGAGATGACGAAAAGAGAGATTCAAGGGAGATATTTATGGAAGGAAAATATGTGTGCACCAAGGAAAAGCTCAAAAGGCGTCCAGATTCATCCCTAAATTCCCTAAAGGAATGTTGGCCGAAATTCATGAAGAAAATCAGAATAATTTCAAGGAAATTCAGCAATTAAATATTAGGGAGTTATTTTAGAGAATTTTGATTGGTTGGAACACATCACAAGGCTTACTTGGCATTCTATGATTGGTTGGACCACATCACAAGCTTACTTGGCGAATTATCATTGGTTGAAGCTATGTGGAAAATTCTTATTGCTTTGTGAACCCTAGCCGTGCTCCTATATATACCCACCTCTTTGACATTGAGAAGGGTTCCTCTCCCCCATACAATTTACACTTTAGAAAAAAATCAGAAAATCTTCTTAGCATAGCCGTGAGTTTCTCCATCCTCTAGTCATCTCCACGAGTTCAAGCAAGGCCAAGGGAGAAGAAGCATAGCCGTGAGCATCCATCATCCATCTCCAACCTTGAAGCTTGCTTTCGAGATTCAAGAGACCACCACATCAACCGTTCATCACCATCTCCATCTCACGGTGTAATCCGATTCTCCTTTGTAACCTTTGCTTTGAATTTCGTTGGTTATGAACTAGTTGACATATGTGTTTGAACAAATATTAATTTCTGGAATTTTTATGATTAATTGAGAATTTTCAGATTCATATTATTGTTCTTCGAGAGTTGCTTATGTGGGTTTGTTTAATTAAATTTGCGTTATAGATAACTTTTGTATTTTAATCTTATGTGGTTGCAAACACTTAGGGTTTCGATATAATTGGTGCTAGGTTTAAGAACATGAAATCGACTTTTCGTTTTGTGTAAACTTGAATCAAAGTAGTAAAGGTTTTTTACAAAGATCGAATTTAATTAACGAGGATTGCAATTAGGTGGACTTTTCCATACTAAGTTGTACACTTGAGTTGATAGCCTTTCTCTATGTGTAATGCGTTAAACATGACATGATTGACTAGCTTTCCAGGGTTTGATTGCATGTTTGATAGGATTAATCTAGGTGCTTTCGCTTAGGTTAATTAGCATTGAAAAGTAAAAAATGGGAATTCATTTGCTTTCGAATGTTTCACATGATCAACTCCTTTCTCATGACTTAGATGAACAATATTAGGGTTTGAGTCAATTTTAATCATATGTTTCGATTTTGATCTTTGTTCTCTCATTCCATCTTTGTTTTTATGTTTTTGCATTTTAATTGTTTTGTTAACTTAGTTTTATTTTCGAAAAACCAAAAACAAAATCCCCCCTTTTCGTAAATAATGTTTATACTTGTGAATATCCTTGTAAATATTATACTTTGTTTTAATTTTAATTGTTTAATTGTTTGACAATGACAGGTGTACCCTCAATCCCCGGAATAGAACGATCCCTATTTATTACGTACTACTAATGATATTTTCAGGGTTAAATTATGCGCTTGCTTTTAGCTGCATCAATTAATCCTATCAAACATGTAATCAAACCCTAGAAAGCTAGTCAATCATACATGTTCAACGCAAGAAGTTCAAAGAAAGGCTATCAACTCAAGTGCACAACTTAGTATGAATAAGTTCACCTAATTGCAATCCTCTTCAATTGAATTCGATTTTTGTCCAAAACCTTTACTACTTTGATTCAAGTTTACACAAAACGAAAAGTCGATTTCATGTTCTTAAACCTAGCATCAATTATATCAAAACCCTAAGTGTTTTGAACCACATAAGATTAAAATAGAAAAGTTATCTATAAAGCAAATTCAATCGAACAATCACACATAAGCAACTTTGGAATCACAACATAGAGATCGAAAATCCTTAATCAATCATAAAATTTCAGATTATAAACCTTGTTCAAACATCAATGTTAACTAGAACAACATCCAACGAAATCAAACAAAGTAGAATCAAAAGTGATTACAAGAAAGAAGGTTGAATTACACCGTGAATGGAGAGATGGATGAATAACTCGAATGATGAACTAATGAAACTCGAAAGCAAGCTTCAAAGTACACGGCTTCAAGGTGGAATGGATGATGATGCTCACGGCCTAAGCTTGCTTCTTCCTTCCTTGCTTGAAAACGCCAAAAGTTGCACTAGAGAATGGAGAGAGCTTCCGCGCGTAGAGAGAATTTTCTGAATTGTAAAGTGGTACTTTGAGACGTCTAGGGTGCTTGTTGTGATGACCTGGTTTTCTGTTATTTAAATTTGGTATTTAATAATGGACCAGTTGTACGAATAATTGTTATAATGCTTTATTCGTAGATTTTATATGGAGTAGAATGATTTTCGTACGTATAAATATTTGAATTTCACAGTTTAGGGGGTCGTGTGAAGTTTGACTTTTTATATGTTGGGATTCTCGGAAAATTTCCTTCACGAAAGTTGTAGAGCGCGTCGATACGAGTTCGTGGACATGTGGAACGCGTAAATCGGAGTTCGTATGAGGAAGTTATGGCTATGGAAAGAAGTTTCCATTTTAGTATATAAAGGGAAAATTAGAATTTTATTTCATTATTTCCCTTTCCATTTCCGGAAACCATACCCTCTCTCTCTCTTCTCTCTCGTCCGCTCCCTCAGTATCGAAGATTTTCGACTGACCCGACCCGAACCCGGCCGATCCGACCCGACTTTTCCGGCCAACTGCGGCGGTCTCCGGCCTTGAAACTTGGCCAGCAGGGTCGCCTCTTCCGTCTGGTCGTCCCTCTGGTGGTCTCTATCGCCGATTCTTCTCCACGGCGGCGCTGCAAGGCGGTGCAGCCTTGTGTTTTCGGACCCGGCCGGAAAACACAGCTCCGACGTCGGCACGGCTTCGAGTTTTCTTGGTTGAGCTCAGAGCTGCCTCGCCGATCGATCCTTGGTGGTTGTTTGGATCGATTCACGTGAAAATTCGATCAACTCGGATTGGATTACTATTCACGGCTTGTGAGGTAGTTTTCGATCCCTTAAGCTTGTTTTCTGACTTCGATCCAGTTATGAAAGTTCACAAGCATGCTTAGATGAAGCTTTTTGATGTTGGGAGTTTTGTGAAATATTGAGTGTTGGCCGGCGGCGGTGCGCCACCGTCTGTGGCGGCGTTCCGGCGGTGTTCCGGCCATGTATGGAACTTTTTCTGGTATTATATGTCTTCTACTCGTCGATACGAGCGTTTCGATATATAATATGCAAATTTTGGAGTTCGATTGGATTTGTTATGATTTTTGCAGTTTCATATCGGTGAATTTATTCGATCCGTGAGGATACGAGCGTCCGATCGACTTGTGGTTTGGTCACATCGATCGTGGACGTATTCCGAAGACTTAGGGAGGTCTCGGATGTGGTTTTGCCTCGATTGGCGCCACTTTGGGGATTTTGGTTCAAGGTGAGTATTTGGACGAGTGGTTGGTGATAGTTTTGGTTCGGTTCTGTATTGAAGACGCAGCAGGAGTTCAAGGTGAGTAAATCTCACAAGGACCTTTATGAACAGGAGTACCATTATTGTTTTGGCGTTAATTATTTAACTGCAAACTATAGTTGGTATTAGTAGGCATTCCTGAGTGAATGACTACATATATATGTTTAGATGAAATATATATATATCCTTGTGAATGATTATGATGAATAATAATATGCATGATGGTGTTCATATTATTGTTAAATGCGACTTTTCAAGAAACGATATTATAGAAAAAGATGTTTTCTATTGTTTGGAAAGTATTGAGCTTGATGTTACATTTTGAGTCAAGCGTGACTCATTTTAGATGTATTGGTTTTAGAATCAAGGGTCACAGATGGTGAGCAGGGATTAGGAAAACCGAAACTAGATGTTGTAACGTTTTTAAGTCGGAGGCGACTTACTTAACGTTGACCTTAAGACCAGATAGGGTCTAAGAAGATCTTATGTCACAGATGGTGATAGATCATAGATAGTGACAGGTTGCAGACGGTAACCTTGATGTTGATTTCATGACCAGATGGGGTCTGAAGATCATTAGTCACAGATGGTGACAATTGGTGATCAATGGCTGACCTTGAGACCAGATGGGTCTAATGATCTTATGTCACAGATGGTGATAGATCATAGATAGTAACAGGTTGCAGACGGTAACCTTGATGTTTGATCTCAAGACCAGATAGGGTCTAGGAAGATCTTACGTCACAGATGGTGATAGATCATAGATAGCAACAGGTTGCAGACGGTAACCTTGATGTTTGACTTCATGACCAGATGGGGTCTGAAGATCATGAGTCACAGATGGTGATAAATGGTTGAGCTGAGACCAGATGGGGTCTAAAGATTATAGGTCACTGATAGGAGCATAAAATGCGACGTTTATAATGTTTAAACCCTATATTTTGCTAAGTTATTTCCTTTATCTTGATCAATTTAACTTAGTTAGTGTTTTACAGGTGAAAATGGAGTCTCAAGGTCCAAAAATGACTAAGGAAGGCACAAGTGGCGCAGAAATGGAAAGAAATGAAGAAATGGAAGTTTTCCCAGTTTGACTAGGAAAAGGAATCCTAGTTGGAGTAGGAATCAGAAGCTGACTTGGATTCAAACTCTTAAGTCGCGGAAATCAGAAGTTCTACTTGAATAGGGAGACCCAATTCTACTCAGATAAGGAATCCTAGTGTGACAAGGAGTCCCTGTTGGATAAGGATTACTCAAGAAGGTTCCGGAAGAGTGTAGAAGAATCGCAGAAAAGAAGTTTGTATTCAACTAGGAAACCTACTTGCATATGGAGTTCTACTCATACTAGGAGAGCTATGGAATGTACAAGAAGCATCTAGAAGTCTCAAGAAGATCATATGCCGTGCACATGGAAGAGGAAGCAACAAGGAATTCGGATTTCAAAGCAATGTGGAATTTGGACTTCTTGTTGAGTAAGGATTGGAATTGCCGTGAGATTCTTGAAGGTTCTAGGGAGTTCTTGACGTTTCCACTTCAGAATAGGCGTGGAAGGCATGTGAGAGGCATGTGATGTGAAGGAAAACCGAATTGGACTCAACTTGTGCATTAAAAGTCAAATCCATTACAGATTCGGAAATCTGCCTGTGCAGATCAGTCAACTTCAACGGAGTGCAATAAATCGCTCAAAGCTCAGAAAATTATGATCTTTATATGGTTGGAAAGCTACAGATGTCTAGTTTCCAGAGCTTTTTACAGCTCATCAATAGCTATTTTCTAGAGAAAGTTATGGCCGTTTTAGTGGACTGAGGTCAATCCTGCCGGAAATCTGTTTTGAGAGAAAGAAGTCCTAAATCAACACGAACTAAGAGAAACCAAGTAGAAACGAATTGGGAGAGCCTTGAGACGTTCTACTATATATACCTTGTGTATTAGACGTTCAGGGTTGACACATTATTCTCCACAATTTCGTTTCTCACCGGGTTGCTCTTGAGTTTCAGGTTTTTGCATCTACAAGTTCCTAGCCGTGCCATCCTCCATCCTTGCCGTGATCTTCACCTTGTGCCACCACCTTGGAGCTGCTTTGGAACCTTGGGACGTGTCTAAGGGTTGTTCTTACCATCTTCATCATGTTTTCCTTACGGTTTTGTAACTTGTTTGATATAAATTCTGTTTTTGTTTTTCTTTGTGTAAAACCGAAACCATGAGATAACTTTCTGATTTTTGGATGCGATTTGGATGTTCTTTTCTATGATTGATGTGTTTGTGTGTTCTTGATCTTGATTAATTGCCGAAATATGGATTGATAATCTGGTTTTGTTTTATAGATAACTTTTATGTGTTCTTGTTCTTTGGTTGCAAACTTAGGATGATTGCATGTAATTGGAGCTAGTAATTAGGTTAAACGCTTCGTGACCCTAATTCAATATAGTAGTAAAGGCTTTGGACAAAGGTCGAGATCAGATTATGCATGTAATGAAAAGATTCGCTTCGAGTACTTGAATTTGCATGTTTATTGACTAAACTTTCACTTGCTCTTAATGATTTGAATGCATGAGATTATGAGTCGCTTCGATTGTGTGATACTTGCATTTGGAATATGTTGGTTTGGCGCTTCGTCGATCAATTGTGTAAAGGGAAGTCATATAAGGGACATTGGGCGCTTGTAACTTTGTTTCTTGGTTGATATCTTTCCATGGTAATTAACAAGATTAAGGGATGCATGAATATGTTGTTCTTGAATTGTTCTTGATGAATTGTTTTCCAAAAATCTTTCTTTTCCCACCTATGTAAATAAAACGTTTTTAATCTTTTACTTGTTTTCGTAAAATTCATAGTTTAATCTTCAAAAAACCCCCCCATCTTTATGTTTTCTTGTTTTTGTAAATAAATAAAATTAACTTAGAATTTTTAGGTAGCATGTTCATATAAATAATAAAATAAAATAAAAAAATAAAATAAAAAAATGTTTTTAATTTCGTGAATAGTGTCTCCGTGAATAGTAAATATGTGTTAGTGTTTTCTAGGAATTAATTTGGTAGTTTGTTATGAGTTTGTTAGGTCTCCTTAATTTAAGGGATAGGTTCCTAAATTTTAGGGAAAGTAGTTAGAGTTAGTTTTGACTTAGGATTTAATGTTTGACTTGGTCAATAATTTGTTTTCTTAGTAATTAAGTAATCCTAATTAGTATATAATTAGTAATCCTTGTTGTATATGGATTCCCAATGTGATATGGACTTGTAAATTGTGTATAAATAGGAGTAGGATTTCTAAACCTTTTCTAACTTGTTTTCTCTCTTATTTTCGTCCATGCCTATATATATACTTGTATATTTTTGTTATTCTCTCATTCCTTGCTCTCTAAATTCGTGTGAATGTATGTATGCTCTCTAACTCTTTGTTGTTTCTTTTGTTGTTCGAAATTTATGCATGTTTGTACTTGTAAATTTGTAATTTTCGTAGAATTGTATATTCTATTCTTTAATTTGTTTCTCACATGTTAGCACCCTCAATCCCCGGTTTGTTCGATACCCTATTTGCTCTATACTAATGATGATATTTTTCAGGGTTTAAATTGGCGATGCTTTGCACGTATCAATTTTTGGCGCCGTTGCCGGGGATTGAACAGTCTTCATGTGATGAAAACGCCACTAAGGTATGATTTTGGTAAGGGATTTTGAACTATTATGGAATAGGTGAAGTCTCGTTTGTTGATACTAGCCTTAACCCTTTATTAGCACCTGATTCAGGTCTTTTAAGGTTGAGGGCGGCTTTTATTAACACTTGAAAAATGTCTTGCACTTAGGCCTTTTCTTATCTAAGTAAGTATAGCCTATGTGAAATGGTGACTAGGAAGGGGACAACGTCCATGATGGGTTTTGAATCCAGAAGTGCAATCAAACGAGCCTAAACCACTATGTGGGAGTAGCTTGTGCCAAAATGGTTTCTACCTCTCGTGTTCGTCCTCCCCCGCACTGGCCATTTCAGTAAGGTTGCCCAAAGGATTTGAGAAGAAATATGTGTAGAGGCAAGGACTTGGGCCGCACGTCCAAAACAATGGTTCATTATGTCTTATTGAAGTCATACACTTAGACAATTTTTGAAAGAATTGGTTTTGGTAAGAAGGATGTGAGTCATAACGGAATAGGTGAGAGTTCTTTTATTAATACTTGTCAAGCAACTCCTTTTATCTCTGCGGCGCACCTTAGTAACACAGGGTGTCTAGGTTGATTGGATACGAGAAGTGCTTACAAGAGGGCCAAAACCACTATGTGGGAGTAGCTCCGCCAAAATCGTTCCTCTACTACCTGGCTCTGTGCCAAAAGAGTTACCAAAAGATAAAGGGGGGGAGACTTGTATTAACATTAGAATCTCTGGGCCGCACGTCCAAACCTTGACTTGCAAAACTCTTATTGAAATTGATTAATTCGAAAATTGTAGAAGATTGTAACTAACCACTATCAATTTTCGTTGGCCTTGTGTATACTTGTTTATATGTGACGTTTTGGTGTGTGTACCTTGGTCCACGTCTTGTTTATATTTTACTAACTTTATTCTTTATTCTATTTCAGGATCAATGAATGTCTGGATCATCTGACCCACCTAAGTACACCAAAACGCCTCTTCACGTCATCCAAGATAGACTTGAGAGATTGAAGAAAAACTCGGATCTCTTTGACGTCCAAGTTACCACTCCCCTTCAATTTCGTGAGCTTCAAATAGATAGTGAAGGGAATAGAGTAGAGGGAGGATCAGAAGCTTCTGACACTTCAGTTGTTCCATCACCACACCAAACGCCACCTCCATCACCTCGTGCACTCTTAGTCGTCCCACCACCACCACCACCAATGGCTCTCACCATCAGGCAACTCTCTACATCTGTCATTCCACCTGGTGGAGTGCCAACTTGCATAACCTACCCTGCTGCAGCTGAGGGATTAACAGCTGATTTTGAGTTGAAGTCTGGGCTACTTCATCGTCTTCCTACATTCCATGGACTCTCTATGGAAGATCCCAACAACCACTTGATGGAATTTCAGTTCATCTGCACTAGCATGAAGCCTCAAGGAGCTGATGAGCATATTTTGAAGTTGAAGGCCTTCCCATTTTCGTTGGCTGACAAGGCAAAGCAATGGCTTTATGAGTTGCCAAGTGGACGGATTACATCTTGGGCTGATATGATGAAGGCGTTTCTTGAGAAGTATTTCCCTACATCTCGCATCATCATGCTTAGGAAGAAGATAAGTGGAATCCAACAAGGGCAAGATGAGTCCTACGCAGATTACTATGAAAGGTTCAAGTCTCTCACCACTCAATGCCCTCAACATGGCATGAAGGATGAGACCTTGCTCACTTGTTTTTATGATGGACTCACCAACTTGGAAAGAGACATGCTAGATGCAGCTTCTGGGGGATCGTTTGTTGACAAGGAGCCTGCAGCTGGAATGATCCTTATTGAGAATAGGGCCTTGAATCAACAACAATATGGAAGCTCTAGGCCCAAATCCACCACCACACGTGAAAGGGTCCATGAGGTAAGTACTTTAGCTCAACTGGAGGATAAAATTAACAAACTTACTTCTCTTGTGTCCCAGGGATCACATGGACAAGTCATGGTGTGTGGAGTTTGTTCTATGCAAGGGCATGCGTCTAACCAATGCCCTCAACTCATGGAGGAAGGAGGACAAGAAGGTGTCAACGCCATAGGTTTCCAACAAGGGTACCAACGTCCTAGGAATGATCCATATTCGAATACTTACAATCCTGGATGGAGGGATCACCCTAATTTTCGTTGGAAGGACAATGAGAACGTTCAAAGTGCACCTCAAGGCTTCCAACCACGTCCTCAAGGCTTTTATCAAAAGCCTCAACCTCCTAACCCTACTCCTTTCAATTCAAATTTAATTCAAATGCTTCTTCTTCTTCTTCGAATGATGAATTAATCCGAACTCTAACTAAGTCTACTCAAGCTTTAATTGCAGGTCAAACTCATCATGGGAATCAAATCAATGCTATATCTACGGATGTGAATGAGATGAAGAAGCAAATGAGTCAAGTTGTGGAGTTTATGGGTAAGTTTCATGAGCAAGGTAAGCTACCAAGTGGTACCATCCCAAATCCTCACTTTGAGCAAGCCAAAGTCGTCACTACAAGGAGTGGTAAGACCCTTGTAGATCCTCCAACGCCTCCCAAAAAGATCTCAACGTCCATTTTAGAGGAGGAGGATGACCCTGCAACGTCTAAGGCTCATGTGACACCTCCTACTGCAGAACCGAAACCTAAAGGACAAGTTTCTAACTCTTTCAATTCGGTTATTACTAATCCATCTTCTTCTCCTTTGCCTTTCCCAAGCAGATATGCTAAGTCCAAGAAGGATGAAGCCGAAAAGGCCATCTTGGAAACTTTTAAGAAAGTGCAAATCAACATTCCTCTCCTTGAGGCCATTAAGCAAATTCCTAAGTATGCCAAATTTTTGAAGGAACTTTGCACCACAAGGAGACAGAACCGTGAGAAAGAAGTGGTGAAGGTAAGTGAGAATGTCTCAGCTGTGCTTCAACGCAAAATGCCTGAAAAGTGTAAGGATCCAGGGAGTTTTTCTATCCCTTGTGTTATTGGAACCACTAGATTCGAAAATGCCATGCTAGACTTAGGTGCTTCTATAAATGTTATGCCATATTCTATTTATGCATCTCTAGGTCTAGGTGAACTTAAACATGATAATGTTATTATTCAATTGGCAGATCGATCTAATGCATACCCTAAGGGGTTAGTTGAGGATGTACTTGTGCAGGTGGGTGAGCTAATCTTCCCAGCTGATTTTTACGTCCTAGAAATGGAGGAACCCTCTCCCAAGTCAACGCCACTTTTGCTAGGTCGTCCATTCATGAGGACGGCTAGGACCAAAATTGATGTGTATTCTGGCACCTTGTCAATGGAATTTGATGGAGAAGTTGTTGGCTTCAACATTTTCGAAGCCATGAGGTATCCATTAAGTGACTTTCAATCATGTTTTTCTATTGATATACTTGATGATCTTGCGCAGAAATTCATGGAAATAATGGAGGAGGATACCATGGTCTCAACCATTGCAAGTGGTGTTGGTTTCATGGAAGATGGTGCCACCATACCTAAGGAAGACCTCACGGATTCTTATGAATCCATCCACCTAGAAAACGTTGCTTCTCTTGAGGCAACGTCCTTTGTAGGTAAGTCAAATCCTTCTTTTTCACTTCCCATCTCTACTAATAAACCTCTACCTTCAGTGATTCAGGCACCTACCCTAGAACTTAAGCCATTGCCAGATCATTTGAAGTATGTTTACTTGGGAGATAAAGAGACGTTACCTGTGATCATATCCTCATCATTGACGTCTACTCAAGAGGATAGACTTGTGGAGATGCTTAAGAAACACAAGACTGCGATTGGTTGGACCTTAGCGGATATCAAGGGAATTAGCCCTACTACTTGTGTGCATCGGATTTTGCTTGAGGAGGGAGCCAAGCCAACAAGGGAGGCTCAAAGACGTTTGAATCCACCCATGATGGAGGTTGTGAAGAAGGAGGTTATCAAACTCCTTGATTGTGGCGTCATATACCCTATCTCGGACTCTAAGTGGGTTTCACCAGTTCAGGTTGTGCCAAAAAATCTGGGATAACTGTTGTGAAGAATGCAGAGAATGAGTTAGTGCCTCAGAGAACGGTGACTGGACATCGAGTTTGCATAGACTATAGGAAGCTCAACGCCACTACTAGGAAGGATCACTTCCCTTTGCCATTCATTGATCAGATGCTTGAGAGGTTAGCAGGTCACGAGTTCTATTGCTTCTTGGATGGATATTCTGGTTACAATCAAATCGCCATTGCTCATGAGGATCAAGAGAAAACGACCTTCACTTGTCCTTTTGGAACGTTTGCCTACAGAAGAATGCCATTCGGACTATGTAACGCCCCAGGTACGTTTCAAAGGTGCATGGTAAGTATCTTCTCTGATTTTATTGAGAAAATTATTGAGGTTTTTATGGATGACTTTTCTGTCTTTGGTAAAGATTTCGAAAATTGCTTAAGTAATTTAGAATTGATACTTGAACGTTGTGAAGAAACTAACCTTGTTTTAAATTGGGAAAAATGTCACTTTATGGTTAAACAAGGAATAGTTTTAGGGCATATTATCTCTAAACGTGGAATTGAAGTAGACAAAGCTAAAGTAGATCTTGTTAGATACTTACCATACCCCACAAGTGTGAGGGAGGTCCGTTCTTTTCTTGGACATGCAGGTTTCTACAGGCGCTTTATCAAGGACTTTTCCAAGATTTCTAGGCCCCTATGTCGTCTACTTCAAAAGGAAGTGGCGTTTGAGTTCAAGGAGGATTGCAAGGATGCATTCAATGCTTTAAAGGAGCTTCTGACGTCTGCTCCTATCATGCTTCCTCCAGATTGGTCTCTTCCCTTTGAGATCATGTGTGATGCCTCAGATTATGCCATTGGGGCCGTGCTAGGCCAAAGGAAGGACAAGAAGCCTTATGCCATCTACTATGCGTCAAGAACCCTCAATGATGCTCAACTCAATTATTCTACAACTGAAAAAGAACTCTTAGCTGTTGTTTTTGCCTTAGAAAAATTTCGATCTTATTTATTGGGTACTAAAGTTATTATTTATTCTGATCATGCAGCTTTAAGGTACCTAATGTCAAAGAAGGAGGCAAAACCTAGGCTAATTCGTTGGATACTCTTGCTTCAAGAGTTTGATGTTGAGATCAAGGATAAGAAGGGCTCTGACAACGTTGTGGCAGACCACTTGAGTAGGCTAGTGAGTGAAGAGGACGCCATACCCTTAGTGGAGATGTTTCCGGATGAACAACTCTTCGGAATCCAGGTAAGTGAGCCTTGGTATGCAGATATTGTTAATTATTTGGTGTCCAAAACATTCCCTAGTAATATGCTAAGTGTTCAACGTGATAGACTTAAGTTTTTAGCTAGACAATATGTTTGGGATGATCCTTACTTGTGGAAATATTGTTCTGATAAATTGATAAGGAGATGTGTGCCTAATAATGAACAAAAAGCTATACTTGAGTTTTGTCATTCTAAACAATGTGGTGGTCACTTTGGCTCTGATAGAACTGCTAGGAAGGTGTTGGAATGTGGTTTTTATTGGCCTACTTTGTTTAAGGATGCATATAATTTTTGTATGACATGTGATAGATGCCAAAGAACCGGTAATTTAGGCCCTAAAGATCAAATGCCTTTAAAACCTGTGATAATTGTCGAAATCTTTGATGTTTGGGGTATTGATTTTATGGGACCTTTTCCTTCATCTAATGGTTTTCTCTATATCCTCTTAGCTGTTGATTATGTTTCTAAATGGGTGGAAGCGAAAGCCACCAGAACTAATGATTCTAAGGTTGTTGCAGAGTTTATAAAGTCTAACATTTTTAGTAGGTTTGGCATGCCTAGAGCAATCATTAGTGACGGAGGTTCTCACTTTTGCAACAAGACCATTGAGGCTTTGCTCAGGAAGTACAACGTCACTCATAAGGTTTCCACGCCTTATCATCCTCAAACGAGTGGACAAGCAGAAGTTTCAAATAGGGAAATAAAGCGGATACTTGAGAAAACCGTGGGACCTTCAAGGAAGGATTGGAGCCAACGCTTGGAGGATGCATTGTGGGCATATAGGACTGCCTTTAAGACGCCAATAGGGATGTCTCCATTTCGGTTGGTGTATGGAAAAGCGTGCCACTTACCTGTGGAATTGGAGCATAGAGCATGGTGGGCAATTAGAACGTTCAACATGGACTTGGATGAAGCTGGACTTCATAGGAAGTTGCAACTCAATGAGCTTGAGGAAATTCGAAATGATGCCTATGATAGTGCTCGGATTTACAAGGAAAAGACAAAGGCTTTTCATGATAAAATGATTCGTGGAAAGGCTTTTGTAATTGGTCAAAAAGTTCTTTTATTTCATTCTCGATTAAAGCTTTTCCCTGGTAAATTACGTTCTAGATGGGTTGGTCCTTTTATAGTTACTAACGTTTTTTCTCATGGTGATTTACAGATAAGGAGCCCTGCCACTGGAAGTGAGTTCAAGGTAAATGGCCATCGTCTTAAGCCTTATTATGAGGCATTTGTGGAGCACAATGTGGAGGATGTACCCCTCCAGGAGGCGCCACCAACTGAGGACTAAATGAAGGTGCAAGTCTAGGCTGAAAGACTTTAAACATTAAGCGCTGCATGGGAGGCAACCCATTTCATCCGTAGCTGTGGAGGAGCCATCAACGCAGATTTGCATTCTTGAACTCTTCCCTTCTCTTTTATTTTCGAGAACTTTGTCTTTGTTTTAGGTTTCTTTGCGTTAACTCTTATGCCATGCTTGTTTGATGTTTTGTATGCTTTATACTTGTTTATACATTGAGGACAATGCATGATTCAAGTGTGGGGGAAGGGTATAACGTTTCACTTTGTTTTTAGGAGCTAGTTTTGTGGTTATAAAAAGAAAACAAAATAAAAAATCGGAAAAATCAGAAAATAAAAAGAAATTTGCGTTAACTTTGTTTTAGGTTTTATGTTATATGTTTTGGTTTTTATACTTGTGTGTTTTGTTTGTTTGGTTATTGTTAGAGTCAAAATGATTTTTGGGTAAATATCTTCTTCATCGTAGGCGCATCCAATGGGATGTGATATCTAAGGTTCAGTTTGGATATGAGAAGTGCTGACAAAAGGTCTCGTCCCCTGTCAATCAAGTGAGCTGAGCTCCGCCAAAATCGTTCCTCTCTTCACCTGGTCATGTTCCAAAGGAGTTACCGAAAGGAGAAGGGAAATATCCCTAAGTCCAAAACGTTTTTGTCTTGTTTGTGCGTCATTTACATGGTTGTTTTTGTGTTTGTTTTGTGATTGAGTCTTAGGATGCCCTTTTAACTGTCTAGGATGAGCTTATATCTCTGAAATTAAGGCTAAAAGAGGGTCACAAGATTGAGATAATGTTTGATGATATTCTTTGGTTAATTATGATTTACGAAAAGCATATGAATGTGTAGTAGATATGGTGCATGCGTAACTTTGGTACAGAATATGAACATGTGGAAGATAAGTTGTGATTCATAATAACCCTTGTGAGAATTTGAGCCATGTCCTCTTTCTTTGTTGAGTGATTAATAAAAAAATGAATTATACTCTTATTTTCTTGGCGATGATTTTGTTGATCTCATTATTTTTTCATCTTGATTGATTACTTGCCATAGATTAAGTTTGATGGACTAGAGAATGCTAGAATTCACTGTTATGCTTGTTGAGACGTTTATGATCAATATATGGCCCTGATTCTGGAAAGGATAAAGGTACTTACTTAGGATTTTACCACCATAGCCAAATAAAGCCTGTGTCCCTATTTGTGCCCGTCGTGGGACTCCCCTAGTTTAACCATTTTTGAGCTTACATTGAGCCTTTTCTTTCATCACCCTCAAAATTCCTTAACCTTAACCCTAGTATAGTTATATCTTTACCCTTTGTTCTAAAGACTTAGTGGAGCATATTTTTGAGACTTTGCTTGGAGTTTTGGCGTCAAGGAAGAATTTTGAAGACATGAAGAAGTTCAAGTGTGGGGGTAGACTTGTCCATATGAATTTGTGTTTGTAATTGCCGAAAAAGAAAAAAAAAAGAATGAAATCGTAAAAAAAATTATCAAGAAAAGAATATTTCGGCAATTAAGAGAAAATGTGTGATATTGTTTAAGTGTTTATGGATTTTAGTCCCCTATACTTTGAGGATTTGGAGTTTGCTTGGAATTGAAGGCCCATTGTTGAAAATTTTGGTCTTTGTCCAATTCACTTGTTCGGAAGAAGGTTAGAATGAAGTTTGGGCCCAACATGATGGCACTTGGCCCTTTTATAAGCTTGGAGGATACTTGACGTTTGCTATGCTTGGTGGATTCGAAATTTGGTCTCTCTACATCAACAAGTGCTCTACTAGGTTTTTAGGATACTTTGTGATTTCCCTATCCCTTCGTTTCTTTAAACCTTAAGCCTTGGCCCCATTACAACCTTTGAGTGTAAGACCTCTTTGATCCTTAAGATGGGACAGCCTTTGATCTGTGGAGATGAGTTATAACTGTTGAACTTATGGTTTGGGTTCATCTGTGCAAGTAGTTGATATCTTTCATGAGATCTTTAAAAGAAAAAAAATATAATGTGCTTTCGTTTCTTATACATATGTGATTTACTTGCTATTCTTTCACATATACTTGAGTGGTAAGCTTTTAAGCATGAGCCTTGAATCTGAGAGAAGAAAGAGTGATATATCCATGTGAGGTTTGAATCATGACTTGTTTGAAATATGTTAAAGAACCCACCACCATTGTTTACTCCCAAGTCTTACATGCTTATATGTGAATTATATCTTGTAACTAACTCTTGAATATCTTGATGATGTGATGCTTGGTTAAGTGCTAATCTTGGTGACTTGAAAGTATGAGATTTCTGAGACAATATGTTAAAGGGCGTAGAAGTCATTTGTGTTGTTAACGTCTTGGTCTTTGTTTCTGGTTTTGATTTTCGTTCTGAGTCTTCTAAGTGTTTTACGTTTTTGAGTCTTTGTGTCTTTGTGTTTTCGTTGCTTTTATACTTAGTTTATTTTATTTTCGTAGTATCTTTGTTTTGTTTTGTAGTCTTTTTGGTTTGTTATGTTGATTTTGCTAAGGGACTAGCAAAAGCTAAGTGTGGGGGAATTTGATAGGAGCATAAAATGCGACGTTTATAATGTTTAAACCCTATATTTTGCTAAGTTATTTCCTTTATCTTGATCAATTTAACTTAGTTAGTGTTTTACAGGTGAAAATGGAGTCTCAAGGTCCAAAAATGACTAAGGAAGGCACAAGTGGCGCAGAAATGGAAAGAAATGAAGAAATGGAAGTTTTCCCAGTTTGACTAGGAAAAGGAATCCTAGTTGGAGTAGGAATCAGAAGCTGACTTGGATTCAAACTCTTAAGTCGCGGAAATCAGAAGTTCTACTTGAATAGGGAGACCCAATTCTACTCAGATAAGGAATCCTAGTGTGACAAGGAGTCCCTGTTGGATAAGGATTACTCAAGAAGGTTCCGGAAGAGTGTAGAAGAATCGCAGAAAAGAAGTTTGTATTCAACTAGGAAACCTACTTGCATATGGAGTTCTACTCATACTAGGAGAGCTATGGAATGTACAAGAAGCATCTAGAAGTCTCAAGAAGATCATATGCCGTGCACATGGAAGAGGAAGCAACAAGGAATTCGGATTTCAAAGCAATGTGGAATTTGGACTTCTTGTTGAGTAAGGATTGGAATTGCCGTGAGATTCTTGAAGGTTCTAGGGAGTTCTTGACGTTTCCACTTCAGAATAGGCGTGGAAGGCATGTGAGAGGCATGTGATGTGAAGGAAAACCGAATTGGACTCAACTTGTGCATTAAAAGTCAAATCCATTACAGATTCGGAAATCTGCCTGTGCAGATCAGTCAACTTCAACGGAGTGCAATAAATCGCTCAAAGCTCAGAAAATTATGATCTTTATATGGTTGGAAAGCTACAGATGTCTAGTTTCCAGAGCTTTTTACAGCTCATCAATAGCTATTTTCTAGAGAAAGTTATGGCCGTTTTAGTGGACTGAGGTCAATCCTGCCGGAAATCTGTTTTGAGAGAAAGAAGTCCTAAATCAACACGAACTAAGAGAAACCAAGTAGAAACGAATTGGGAGAGCCTTGAGACGTTCTACTATATATACCTTGTGTATTAGACGTTCAGGGTTGACACATTATTCTCCACAATTTCGTTTCTCACCGGGTTGCTCTTGAGTTTCAGGTTTTTGCATCTACAAGTTCCTAGCCGTGCCATCCTCCATCCTTGCCGTGATCTTCACCTTGTGCCACCACCTTGGAGCTGCTTTGGAACCTTGGGACGTGTCTAAGGGTTGTTCTTACCATCTTCATCATGTTTTCCTTACGGTTTTGTAACTTGTTTGATATAAATTCTGTTTTTGTTTTTCTTTGTGTAAAACCGAAACCATGAGATAACTTTCTGATTTTTGGATGCGATTTGGATGTTCTTTTCTATGATTGATGTGTTTGTGTGTTCTTGATCTTGATTAATTGCCGAAATATGGATTGATAATCTGGTTTTGTTTTATAGATAACTTTTATGTGTTCTTGTTCTTTGGTTGCAAACTTAGGATGATTGCATGTAATTGGAGCTAGTAATTAGGTTAAACGCTTCGTGACCCTAATTCAATATAGTAGTAAAGGCTTTGGACAAAGGTCGAGATCAGATTATGCATGTAATGAAAAGATTCGCTTCGAGTACTTGAATTTGCATGTTTATTGACTAAACTTTCACTTGCTCTTAATGATTTGAATGCATGAGATTATGAGTCGCTTCGATTGTGTGATACTTGCATTTGGAATATGTTGGTTTGGCGCTTCGTCGATCAATTGTGTAAAGGGAAGTCATATAAGGGACATTGGGCGCTTGTAACTTTGTTTCTTGGTTGATATCTTTCCATGGTAATTAACAAGATTAAGGGATGCATGAATATGTTGTTCTTGAATTGTTCTTGATGAATTGTTTTCCAAAAATCTTTCTTTTCCCACCTATGTAAATAAAACGTTTTTAATCTTTTACTTGTTTTCGTAAAATTCATAGTTTAATCTTCAAAAACCCCCCATCTTTATGTTTTCTTGTTTTTGTAAATAAATAAAATTAACTTAGAATTTTTAGGTAGCATGTTCATATAAATAATAAAATAAATAAAAAAAATAAAATAAAAAAATGTTTTTAATTTCGTGAATAGTGTCTCCGTGAATAGTAAATATGTGTTAGTGTTTTCTAGGAATTAATTTGGTAGTTTGTTATGAGTTTGTTAGGTCTCCTTAATTTAAGGGATAGGTTCCTAAATTTTAGGGAAAGTAGTTAGAGTTAGTTTTGACTTAGGATTTAATGTTTGACTTGGTCAATAATTTGTTTTCTTAGTAATTAAGTAATCCTAATTAGTATATAATTAGTAATCCTTGTTGTATATGGATTCCCAATGTGATATGGACTTGTAAATTGTGTATAAATAGGAGTAGGATTTCTAAACCTTTTCTAACTTGTTTTCTCTCTTATTTTCGTCCATGCCTATATATATACTTGTATATTTTTGTTATTCTCTCATTCCTTGCTCTCTAAATTCGTGTGAATGTATGTATGCTCTCTAACTCTTTGTTGTTTCTTTTGTTGTTCGAAATTTATGCATGTTTGTACTTGTAAATTTGTAATTTTCGTAGAATTGTATATTCTATTCTTTAATTTGTTTCTCACATGTTAGCACCCTCAATCCCCGGTTTGTTCGATACCCTATTTGCTCTATACTAATGATGATATTTCTCACATGCTTAGTAAATATCTTGGTGCACAAGTTGATAGGAGCATAAAATGCGACGTTTATAATGTTTAAACCCTATATTTTGCTAAGTTATTTCCTTTATCTTGATCAATTTAACTTAGTTAGTGTTTTACAGGTGAAAATGGAGTCTCAAGGTCCAAAAATGACTAAGGAAGGCACAAGTGGCGCAGAAATGGAAAGAAATGAAGAAATGGAAGTTTTCCCAGTTTGACTAGGAAAAGGAATCCTAGTTGGAGTAGGAATCAGAAGCTGACTTGGATTCAAACTCTTAAGTCGCGGAAATCAGAAGTTCTACTTGAATAGGGAGACCCAATTCTACTCAGATAAGGAATCCTAGTGTGACAAGGAGTCCCTGTTGGATAAGGATTACTCAAGAAGGTTCCGGAAGAGTGTAGAAGAATCGCAGAAAAGAAGTTTGTATTCAACTAGGAAACCTACTTGCATATGGAGTTCTACTCATACTAGGAGAGCTATGAAACGTCAAGAACTCCCTAGAACCTTCAAGAATCTCACGGCAATTCCAATCCTTACTCAACAAGAAGTCCAAATTCCACATTGCTTTGAAATCCGAATTCCTTGTTGCTTCCTCTTCCATGTGCACGGCATATGATCTTCTTGAGACTTCTAGATGCTTCTTGTACATTCCATAGCTCTCCTAGTATGAGTAGAACTCCATATGCAAGTAGGTTTCCTAGTTGAATACAAACTTCTTTTCTGCGATTCTTCTACACTCTTCCGGAACCTTCTTGAGTAATCCTTATCCAACAGGGACTCCTTGTCACACTAGGATTCCTTATCTGAGTAGAATTGGGTCTCCCTATTCAAGTAGAACTTCTGATTTCCGCGACTTAAGAGTTTGAATCCAAGTCAGCTTCTGATTCCTACTCCAACTAGGATTCCTTTTCCTAGTCAAACTGGGAAAACTTCCATTTCTTCATTTCTTTCCATTTCTGCGCCACTTGTGCCTTCCTTAGTCATTTTTGGACCTTGAGACTCCATTTTCACCTGTAAAACACTAACTAAGTTAAATTGATCAAGATAAAGGAAATAACTTAGCAAAATATAGGGTTTAAACATTATAAACGTCGCATTTTATGCTCCTATCAAATTCCCCCACACTTAGCTTTTGCTAGTCCCTTAGCAAAATCAACATAACAAACCAAAAAGACTACAAAACAAAACAAAGATACTACGAAAATAAAATAAACTAAGTATAAAAGCAACGAAAACACAAAGACACAAAGACTCAAAAACGTAAAACACTTAGAAGACTCAGAACGAAAATCAAAACCAGAAACAAAGACCAAGACGTTAACAACACAAATGACTTCTACGCCCTTTAACATATTGTCTCAGAAATCTCATACTTTCAAGTCACCAAGATTAGCACTTAACCAAGCATCACATCATCAAGATATTCAAGAGTTAGTTACAAGATATAATTCACATATAAGCATGTAAGACTTGGGAGTAAACAATGGTGGTGGGTTCTTTAACATATTTCAAACAAGTCATGATTCAAACCTCACATGGATATATCACTCTTTCTTCTCTCAGATTCAAGGCTCATGCTTAAAAGCTTACCACTCAAGTATATGTGAAAGAATAGCAAGTAAATCACATATGTATAAGAAACGAAAGCACATTATATTTTTTTTCTTTTAAAGATCTCATGAAAGATATCAACTACTTGCACAGATGAACCCAAACCATAAGTTCAACAGTTATAACTCATCTCCACAGATCAAAGGCTGTCCCATCTTAAGGATCAAAGAGGTCTTACACTCAAAGGTTGTAATGGGGCCAAGGCTTAAGGTTTAAAGAAACGAAGGGATAGGGAAATCACAAAGTATCCTAAAAACCTAGTAGAGCACTTGTTGATGTAGAGAGACCAAATTTCGAATCCACCAAGCATAGCAAACGTCAAGTATCCTCCAAGCTTATAAAAGGGCCAAGTGCCATCATGTTGGGCCCAAACTTCATTCTAACCTTCTTCCGAACAAGTGAATTGGACAAAGACCAAAATTTTCAACAATGGGCCTTCAATTCCAAGCAAACTCCAAATCCTCAAAGTATAGGGGACTAAAATCCATAAACACTTAAACAATATCACACATTTTCTCTTAATTGCCGAAATATTCTTTTCTTGATAATTTTTTTTACGATTTCATTCTTTTTTTTTCTTTTTCGGCAATTACAAACACAAATTCATATGGACAAGTCTACCCCCACACTTGAACTTCTTCATGTCTTCAAAATTCTTCCTTGACGCCAAAACTCCAAGCAAAGTCTCAAAAATATGCTCCACTAAGTCTTTAGAACAAAGGGTAAAGATATAACTATACTAGGGTTAAGGTTAAGGAATTTTGAGGGTGATGAAAGAAAAGGCTCAATGTAAGCTCAAAAATGGTTAAACTCGGGGAGTCCCACGACGGGCACAAATAGGGACACAGGCTTTATTTGGCTATGGTGGTAAAATCCTAAGTAAGTACCTTTATCCTTTCCAGAATCAGGGCCATATATTGATCATAAACGTCTCAACAAGCATAACAGTGAATTCTAGCATTCTCTAGTCCATCAAACTTAATCTATGGCAAGTAATCAATCAAGATGAAAAAATAATGAGATCAACAAAATCATCGCCAAGAAAATAAGAGTATAATTCATTTTTTTATTAATCACTCAACAAAGAAAGAGGACATGGCTCAAATTCTCACAAGGGTTATTATGAATCACAACTTATCTTCCACATGTTCATATTCTGTACCAAAGTTACGCATGCACCATATCTACTACACATTCATATGCTTTTCATAAATCATAATTAACCAAAGAATATCATCAAACATTATCTCAATCTTGTGACCCTCTTTTAGCCTTAATTTCAGAGATATAAGCTCATCCTAGACAGTTAAAAGGGCATCCTAAGACTCAATCACAAAACAAACACAAAAACAACCATGTAAATGACGCACAAACAAGACAAAAACGTTTTGGACTTAGGGATATTTCCCTTCTCCTTTCGGTAACTCCTTTGGAACATGACCAGGTGAAGAGAGGAACGATTTTGGCGGAGCTCAGCTCACTTGATTGACAGGGGACGAGACCCTTTGTCAGCACTTCTCATATCCAAACTGAACCTTAGATATCACATCCCATTGGATGCGCCTACGATGAAGAAGATATTTACCCAAAAATCATTTTGACTCTAACAATAACCAAACAAACAAAACACACAAGTATAAAAATCAAAACATATAACATAAAACCTAAAACAAAGTTAACGCAAATTTCTTTTTATTTTCTGATTTTTCCGATTTTTTATTTTGTTTTCTTTTTATAACCACAAAACTAGCTCTTAAAAACAAAGTGAAACGTTATACCCTTCCCCACACTTGAATCATGCATTGTCCTCAATGTATAAACAAGTATAAAGCATACAAAACATCAAACAAGCATGGCATAAGAGTTAACGCAAAGAAACCTAAAACAAAGACAAAGTTCTCGAAAATAAAAGAGAAGGGAAGAGTTCAAGAATGCAAATCTGCGTTGATGGCTCCTCCACAGCTACGGATGAAATGGGTTGCCTCCCATGCAGCGCTTAATGTTTAAAGTCTTTCAGCCTAGACTTGCACCTTCATTTAGTCCTCAGTTGGTGGCGCCTCCTGGAGGGGTACATCCTCCACATTGTGCTCCACAAATGCCTCATAATAAG
This sequence comes from Rosa chinensis, assembly GCF_002994745.2. NCBI lineage: Eukaryota > Viridiplantae > Streptophyta > Magnoliopsida > Rosales > Rosaceae > Rosa > Rosa chinensis. The sequence goes on along the minus strand of NW_020126818.1, from coordinate 220,106 downwards.
GCTTAAGACGATGGCCATTTACCTTGAACTCACTTCCAGTGGCAGGGCTCCTTATCAATTACAAAAGCCTTTCCACGAATCATTTTATCATGAAAAGCCTTTGTCTTTTCCTTGTAAATCCGAGCACTATCATAGGCATCATTTCGAATTTCCTCAAGCTCATTGAGTTGCAACTTCCTATGAAGTCCAGCTTCATCCAAGTCCATGTTGAACGTTCTAATTGCCCACCATGCTCTATGCTCCAATTCCACAGGTAAGTGGCACGCTTTTCCATACACCAACCGAAATGGAGACATCCCTATTGGCGTCTTAAAGGCAGTCCTATATGCCCACAATGCATCCTCCAAGCGTTGGCTCCAATCCTTCCTTGAAGGTCCCACGGTTTTCTCAAGTATCCGCTTTATTTCCCTATTTGAAACTTCTGCTTGTCCACTCGTTTGAGGATGATAAGGCGTGGAAACCTTATGAGTGACGTTGTACTTCCTGAGCAAAGCCTCAATGGTCTTGTTGCAAAAGTGAGAACCTCCGTCACTAATGATTGCTCTAGGCATGCCAAACCTACTAAAAATGTTAGACTTTATAAACTCTGCAACAACCTTAGAATCATTAGTTCTGGTGGCTTTCGCTTCCACCCATTTAGAAACATAATCAACAGCTAAGAGGATATAGAGAAAACCATTAGATGAAGGAAAAGGTCCCATAAAATCAATACCCCAAACATCAAAGATTTCGACAATTATCACAGGTTTTAAAGGCATTTGATCTTTAGGGCCTAAATTACCGGTTCTTTGGCATCTATCACATGTCATACAAAAATTATATGCATCCTTAAACAAAGTAGGACAATAAAAACCACATTCCAACACCTTCCTAGCAGTTCTATCAGAGCCAAAGTGACCACCACATTGTTTAGAATGACAAAACTCAAGTATAGCTTTTTGTTCATTATTAGGCACACATCTCCTTATCAATTTATCAGAACAATATTTCCACAAGTAAGGATCATCCCAAACATATTGTCTAGCTAAAAACTTAAGTCTATCACGTTGAACACTTAGCATATTACTAGGGAATGTTTTGGACACCAAATAATTAACAATATCTGCATACCAAGGCTCACTTACCTGGATTCCGAAGAGTTGTTCATCCGGAAACATCTCCACTAAGGGTATGGCGTCCTCTTCACTCACTAGCCTACTCAAGTGGTCTGCCACAACGTTGTCAGAGCCCTTCTTATCCTTGATCTCAACATCAAACTCTTGAAGCAAGAGTATCCAACGAATTAGCCTAGGTTTTGCCTCCTTCTTTGACATTAGGTACCTTAAAGCTGCATGATCAGAATAAATAATAACTTTAGTACCCAATAAATAAGATCGAAATTTTTCTAAGGCAAAAACAACAGCTAAGAGTTCTTTTTCAGTTGTAGAATAATTGAGTTGAGCATCATTGAGGGTTCTTGACGCATAGTAGATGGCATAAGGCTTCTTGTCCTTCCTTTGGCCTAGCACGGCCCCAATGGCATAATCTGAGGCATCACACATGATCTCAAAGGGAAGAGACCAATCTGGAGGAAGCATGATAGGAGCAGACGTCAGAAGCTCCTTTAAAGCATTGAATGCATCCTTGCAATCCTCCTTGAACTCAAACGCCACTTCCTTTTGAAGTAGACGACATAGGGGCCTAGAAATCTTGGAAAAGTCCTTGATAAAGCGCCTGTAGAAACCTGCATGTCCAAGAAAAGAACGGACCTCCCTCACACTTGTGGGGTATGGTAAGTATCTAACAAGATCTACTTTAGCTTTGTCTACTTCAATTCCACGTTTAGAGATAATATGCCCTAAAACTATTCCTTGTTTAACCATAAAGTGACATTTTTCCCAATTTAAAACAAGGTTAGTTTCTTCACAACGTTCAAGTATCAATTCTAAATTACTTAAGCAATTTTCGAAATCTTTACCAAAGACAGAAAAGTCATCCATAAAAACCTCAATAATTTTCTCAATAAAATCAGAGAAGATACTTACCATGCACCTTTGAAACGTACCTGGGGCGTTACATAGTCCGAATGGCATTCTTCTGTAGGCAAACGTTCCAAAAGGACAAGTGAAGGTCGTTTTCTCTTGATCCTCATGAGCAATGGCGATTTGATTGTAACCAGAATATCCATCCAAGAAGCAATAGAACTCGTGACCTGCTAACCTCTCAAGCATCTGATCAATGAATGGCAAAGGGAAGTGATCCTTCCTAGTAGTGGCGTTGAGCTTCCTATAGTCTATGCAAACTCGATGTCCAGTCACCGTTCTCTGAGGCACTAACTCATTCTCTGCATTCTTCACAACAGTTATCCCAGATTTTTTTGGCACAACCTGAACTGGTGAAACCCACTTAGAGTCCGAGATAGGGTATATGACGCCACAATCAAGGAGTTTGATAACCTCCTTCTTCACAACCTCCATCATGGGTGGATTCAAACGTCTTTGAGCCTCCCTTGTTGGCTTGGCTCCCTCCTCAAGCAAAATCCGATGCACACAAGTAGTAGGGCTAATTCCCTTGATATCCGCTAAGGTCCAACCAATCGCAGTCTTGTGTTTCTTAAGCATCTCCACAAGTCTATCCTCTTGAGTAGACGTCAATGATGAGGATATGATCACAGGTAACGTCTCTTTATCTCCCAAGTAAACATACTTCAAATGATCTGGCAATGGCTTAAGTTCTAGGGTAGGTGCCTGAATCACTGAAGGTAGAGGTTTATTAGTAGAGATGGGAAGTGAAAAAGAAGGATTTGACTTACCTACAAAGGACGTTGCCTCAAGAGAAGCAACGTTTTCTAGGTGGATGGATTCATAAGAATCCGTGAGGTCTTCCTTAGGTATGGTGGCACCATCTTCCATGAAACCAACACCACTTGCAATGGTTGAGACCATGGTATCCTCCTCCATTATTTCCATGAATTTCTGCGCAAGATCATCAAGTATATCAATAGAAAAACATGATTGAAAGTCACTTAATGGATACCTCATGGCTTCGAAAATGTTGAAGCCAACAACTTCTCCATCAAATTCCATTGACAAGGTGCCAGAATACACATCAATTTTGGTCCTAGCCGTCCTCATGAATGGACGACCTAGCAAAAGTGGCGTTGACTTGGGAGAGGGTTCCTCCATTTCTAGGACGTAAAAATCAGCTGGGAAGATTAGCTCACCCACCTGCACAAGTACATCCTCAACTAACCCTTAGGGTATGCATTAGATCGATCTGCCAATTGAATAATAACATTATCATGTTTAAGTTCACCTAGACCTAGAGATGCATAAATAGAATATGGCATAACATTTATAGAAGCACCTAAGTCTAGCATGGCATTTTCGAATCTAGTGGTTCCAATAACACAAGGGATAGAAAAACTCCCTGGATCCTTACACTTTTCAGGCATTTTGCGTTGAAGCACAGCTGAGACATTCTCACTTACCTTCACCACTTCTTTCTCACGGTTCTGTCTCCTTGTGGTGCAAAGTTCCTTCAAAATTTGGCATACTTAGGAATTTGCTTAATGGCCTCAAGGAGAGGAATGTTGATTTGCACTTTCTTAAAAGTTTCCAAGATGGCCTTTTCGGCTTCATCCTTCTTGGACTTAGCATATCTGCTTGGGAAAGGCAAAGGAGAAGAAGATGGATTAGTAATAACCGAATTGAAAGAGTTAGAAACTTGTCCTTTAGGTTTCGGTTCTGCAGTAGGAGGTGTCACATTAGCCTTAGACGTTGCAGGGTCATCCTCCTCTCTAAAATGGACGTTGAGATCTTTTTGGGAGGCGTTGGAGGATCTACAAGGGTCTTACCACTCCTTGTAGTGACGACTTTGGCTTGCTCAAAGTGAGGATTTGGGATGGTACCACTTGGTAGCTTACCTTGCTCATGAAACTTACCCATAAACTCCACAACTTGACTCATTTGCTTCTTCATCTCATTCACATCCGTAGATATAGCATTGATTTGATTCCCATGATGAGTTTGACCTGCAATTAAAGCTTGAGTAGACTTAGTTAGAGTTCGGATTAATTCATCATTCGAAGAAGAAGAAGAAGCATTTGAATTAAAATTTGAATTGAAAGGAGTAGGGTTAGGAGGTTGAGGCTTTTGATAAAAGCCTTGAGGACGTGGTTGGAAGCCTTGAGGTGCACTTTGAACGTTCTCATTGTCCTTCCAACGAAAATTAGGGTGATCCCTCCATCCAGGATTGTAAGTATTCGAATATGGATCATTCCTAGGACGTTGGTACCCTTGTTGGAAACCTATGGCGTTGACACCTTCTTGTCCTCCTTCCTCCATGAGTTGAGGGCATTGGTTAGACGCATGCCCTTGCATAGAAAAACTCCACACACCATGACTTGTCCATGTGATCCCTGGGACACAAGAGAAGTAAGTTTGTTAATTTTATCCTCCAGTTGAGCTAAAGTACTTACCTCATGGACCCTTTCACGTGTGGTGGTGGATTTGGGCCTAGAGCTTCCATATTGTTGTTGATTCAAGGCCCTATTCTCAATAAGGATCATTCCAGCTGCAGGCTCCTTGTCAACAAACGATCCCCCAGAAGCTGCATCTAGCATGTCTCTTTCCAAGTTGGTGAGTCCATCATAAAAACAAGTGAGCAAGGTCTCATCCTTCATGCCATGTTGAGGGCATTGAGTGGTGAGAGACTTGAACCTTTCATAGTAATCTGCGTAGGACTCATCTTGCCCTTGTTGGATTCCACTTATCTTCTTCCTAAGCATGATGATGCGAGATGTAGGGAAATACTTCTCAAGAAACGCCTTCATCATATCAGCCCAAGATGTAATCCGTCCACTTGGCAACTCATAAAGCCATTGCTTTGCCTTGTCAGCCAACGAAAATGGAAGGCCTTCAACTTCAAAATATGCTCATCAGCTCCTTGAGGCTTCATGCTAGTGCAGATGAACTGAAATTCCATCAAGTGGTTGTTGGGATCTTCCATAGAGAGTCCATGGAATGTAGGAAGACGATGAAGTAGCCCAGACTTCAACTCAAAATCAGCTGTTAATCCTCAGCTGCAGCAGGGTAGGTTATGCAAGTTGGCACTCCACCAGGTGGAATGACAGATGTAGAGAGTTGCCTGATGGTGAGAGCCATTGGTGGTGGTGGTGGTGGGACGACTAAGAGTGCACGAGGTGATGGAGGTGGCGTTTGGTGTGGTGATGGAACAACTGAAGTGTCAGAAGCTTCTGATCCTCCCTCTACTCTATTCCCTTCACTATCTATTTGAAGCTCACGAAATTGAAGGGGAGTGGTAACTTGGACGTCAAAGAGATCCGAGTTTTTCTTCAATCTCTCAAGTCTATCTTGGATGACGTGAAGAGGCGTTTTGGTGTACTTAGGTGGGTCAGATGATCCAGACATTCATTGATCCTGAAATAGAATAAAGAATAAAGTTAGTAAAATATAAACAAGACGTGGACCAAGGTACACACACCAAAACGTCACATATAAACAAGTATACACAAGGCCAACGAAAATTGATAGTGGTTAGTTACAATCTTCTACAATTTTCGAATTAATCAATTTCAATAAGAGTTTTGCAAGTCAAGGTTTGGACGTGCGGCCCAGAGATTCTAATGTTAATACAAGTCTCCCCCCCTTTATCTTTTGGTAACTCTTTTGGCACAGAGCCAGGTAGTAGAGGAACGATTTTGGCGGAGCTACTCCCACATAGTGGTTTTGGCCTCTTGTAAGCACTTCTCGTATCCAATCAACCTAGACACCCTGTGTTACTAAGGTGCGCCGCAGAGATAAAAGGAGTTGCTTGACAAGTATTAATAAAAGAACTCTCACCTATTCCGTTATGACTCACATCCTTCTTACCAAAACCAATTCTTTCAAAAATTGTCTAAGTGTATGACTTCAATAAGACATAATGAACCATTGTTTTGGACGTGCGGCCCAAGTCCTTGCCTCTACACATATTTCTTCTCAAATCCTTTGGGCAACCTTACTGAAATGGCCAGTGCGGGGGAGGACGAACACGAGAGGTAGAAACCATTTTGGCACAAGCTACTCCCACATAGTGGTTTAGGCTCGTTTGATTGCACTTCTGGATTCAAAACCCATCATGGACGTTGTCCCCTTCCTAGTCACCATTTCACATAGGCTATACTTACTTAGATAAGAAAAGGCCTAAGTGCAAGACATTTTTCAAGTGTTAATAAAAGCGCCCTCAACCTTAAAAGACCTGAATCAGGTGCTAATAAAGGGTTAAGGCTAGTATCAACAAACGAGACTTCACCTATTCCATAATAGTTCAAAATCCCTTACCAAAATCATACCTTAGTGGCGTTTTCATCACATGAAGACTGTTCAATCCCTATTTGCTCTATACTAATGATGATATTTTTCAGGGTTTAAATTGGCGATGCTTTGCACGTATCAATTTTTGGCGCCGTTGCGGGGATTGAGGGATTAATAGTATCTAAGTAAGTAAGTATGCGATTCTTCTAAAGGATCTATTTGCATCAAGATGGTGATAGATCATATTTTTCAGGGTTTAGATAGGGTCTAGGAAGATCTATTTGCATAAAGGATTAATAGAATAGCATCCTTTCTTGGTTTTCTTTGTTTCTTTCTTGGTTTTCTTTGTTTCTTTCGAATTCTTTGGTTTTCTTGGATTAATAGAATAGCATCTATTTGCATCAAGATGGTGATAGATCATATTTTCAGGGTTTAGATAGGGTCTAGGAAGATCTTACGTCACAGATGGTGATAGATCATAGATAGCAACAGGTTGCAGACGGTAACCTTGATGTTTGACTTCATGACCAGATGGGGTCTGAAGATCATGAGTCACAGATGGTGATAAATGGTTGAGCTGAGACCAGATGGGTCTAAAGATTATAGGTCACAGATGGTGACAGGTTGCAGATGGCGACCTTGATGTTGATTCCCTGACTAGACGGAGTCTGAAATCATATGTCTCAGATGGTGACAGATCACAGATGGTGATAGATCACAGATGGTGATCAAGGCAGGAAATAGGTAATCACGTTCTGGTTAGGACGAGTGGTTACAATTTCAATAGAATTCTAGTTTATCTGCCATGATAGCTTATGGGAGTAACGGTCGAGGTTGCTTGAGACTCATAGGTATGCAGCTTAAAGGAGAGTTTCGACGGCATTCTCCTTTAATTGTCTAGATGAGACTTGAATTGCTACTTGATGGTTAAGTTAGCAAATAGAGCATGGTCATAGCGGTGACTCATGTTGTCCTTTCTTTGGAAGGATATGGAATGTTAGAAGGAATCATGGCTGCATGTTTCCTTAAGTAGATTGATGTGAGTTGTTGATTGATGTTCATGAGTTACTCATACGAGCTTGAAGAAGCTTACCGGGTTTGTTGTTTGGCAACCCCGGTGCACCATTGTATATGGTGTAGGGGCTAATCCTGCAGGTCAGGAAAATCGTGGCTGAAGCTGAAGGAGCTTGTTGGCAGCAGAACGGGTAGGAAGCAATTTTTGTTGGCTTTGCCAATATATGACTTCCGCTATGCAGTAAGCTCTGAGGAGCATTTACGTTTTATTGTGATGACAATTAAATTCGTAAATTTGTATAATATATAACTCTGTGGAGCGAGTGTATGTTATCTTGGATGATTCAGTGTATCAGTAAGTACTTGTTTTAAGGGAAAGATGTTCCAGGTATTTGTATTGATGACTGAATATTCACGCATGTATAATTATGGGATTATATATATCGATTTTTATTGTTGTAAAATCAGGGGCGTGACAGATTGGTATCAGAGCGTAAGGTACATATTTGGTGACACAATCAATACTCCTCGAGTGATGGCCCGTCTGCAGCGGATCCCCATCATATGCTCTTCGGTATTGATATAGTCATTGGGTATGTAATGAACGGTAGGATGTGAGTCGTCAGGGTAGTGTCGGCTTAGGAGATGAAGTGTAGGAGCTAGATGTAGCTTCTATGAGTTAAAGACTTTTAAGGAATGATGACCTTTAGTCTAACTCAAGATTTACGTAGGGGATGGAATTGTATCCTTGACGTAGCATTGTGGTTGATTGAGTCATAGCGTTGACTTATACTTGTGTTTGAGAGTTATACATGTATTAACCACATGTTGTTATACTCCTTAGGTGATGGACCCTCGAGGAGGCAGAGCTAGGGGTCGAGGTAGACCCAGAGGCAGAGGTAGAGCCCGAGGTAGAGGCGGGATTCCTCCTCCTGTTGAGGAGATGTTTGAGAATGATGTGGAGGCATCAAATGTTGAGTTGCCTGTTCCACCTGTGGTGGAGGTTGCTAATGTTGTAGATCCTACTCGTTTGTCGAAGTTGGCAAAGGAGATTTCGAGATTGGGAGGAGTTCCATTTCAGGGAGGTACGGATCACATGTTGGCAGACCAATGGATTGAGAATATGAAGACCTACTTCGAGATGGTCGTCTGTGACGACATTGAGAAGAGGAAGATTTCCACGTTTATGCTCCAAGGCGATGCACGGGTTTGGTGGAATGGCACACAGAGGGTGATGGACGTGTCCACCATGACCTGGAATGAGTTTGTGGAACTGTTCAGGAAGAAGTACTTTCCGCCTTCAGTGAGGGAGCAGATGGAAAGGGAATTCATCTCGTTAGTCCAAGGGACTAAGAGTGTGAGGGAGTATGAAGCTGAGTTCTCAAGGTTGTATCGCTTTGTGAGGCAGATGGATGCTGAGAGCTTAGCTATGAAGTTTCAGTGGGGACTGAATGCTTCAATCCGGCGCGATGTCGCTGTTCTGGGACTGAAGACAGTGGAGCTCATTTTCGTCAAGGCTATGGCCATTGAGCAAGAGAATTTGACTCTCCAAGAACACGAATCGGCTGAAAGGAATTTCCAAAGAAAGGGAAAGGCAACTGCGGGGAGCAGTAAGGCATCTGGGGATCGAGGTGGATTCTGGAAGAGACAGAGGACTAATCAGCAGGCACCAGCTAGGGCTGCAGCTGCACCTGCTAGGGTTGCACCTAATAGGCCAGTGGCGAACCCGAAGTGTTTCAATTGCAATGAGATGGGCCATGTCGCTCGAGATTGCAAGAAACCTAAGAACTTGGCATGCTTCACATGTGGCCAGACGGGGCACTTCTCAAGGGATTGTACCCAGCAGGGTAGGGGACAAGGAAATCAGCAGAGGCATCTACCTCCGGGAAATGCAAGGGTGTTTGCTATGGTCAGCAGAATGTCGGAGTGGAAGGTACTTATCCTTATTTGATTTCTTTGCTAGGTGATAGGAGCATAAAATGCGACATTTATAATGTTTAAACCCTATATTTTGCTAAGATACTTCCTTTATCTTGATCAATTTAACTTAGTTAGTGTTTTACAGGTGAAAATGGAGTCTCAAAGTCCAAAAATGGCTAAGGAAGGCACAAGTGGCGCAGAAATGGAAAGAAATGAAGAAATGGAAGTTTTCCCAGTTTGACTAGGAAAAGGAATCCTAGTTGGAGTAGGAATCAGAAGCTGACTTGGATTCAAGCTCTTAAGTCGCGGAAATTAGAAGTTCTACTTGAACAGGGAAACCCAATTCTACTCAGATAAGGAATCCTAGTGTGACAAGGAGTCCCTGTTGGATAAGGATTACTCAAGAAGGTTCCGGAAGAGTGTAGAAGAATCGCAGAAAAGAAGTTTGTATTCAACTAGGAAACCTACTTGCATATGGAGTTCTACTCATACTAGGAGAGCTATGGAATGTACAAGAAGCATCTGGAAGTCTCAAGAAGATCATATGCCGTGCACATGGAAGAGGAAGCAACAAGGAATTCGGATTTCAAAGCAATGTGGAATTTGGACTTCTTGTTGAGTAAGGATTGGAATTGCCGTGAGATTCTTGAAGGTTCTAGGGAGTTCTTGACGTTTCTACTTCAGAATAGGCGTGGAAGGCATGTGAGAGGCATGTGATGTGAAGGAAAACCGAATTGGACTCAACTTGTGCATTAAAAGTCAAATCCATTACAGATTCGGAAATCTGCCTGTGCAGATCAGTCAACTTCAACGGAGTGCAATAAATCGCTCAAAGCTCAGAAATTATGATCTTTATATGGTTGGAAAGCTACAGATGTCTAGTTTCCAGAGCTTTTTACAGCTCATCAATAGCTATTTTCTAGAGAAAGTTATGGCCGTTTTAGTGGACTGAGGTCAATCCTGCCGGAAATCTGTTTTGAGAGAAAGAAGTCCTAAATCAACACGAACTAAGAGAAACCAAGTAGAAACGAATTGGGAGAGCCTTGAGACGTTCTACTATATATACCTTGTGTATTAGACGTTCGGGGTTGACACATTATTCTCCACAATTTCGTTTCTCACCGGTTTGCTCTTGAGTTTCAGGTTTTTGCATCTACAAGTTCCTAGCCGTGCCATCCTCCATCCTTGCCGTGATCTTCACCTTGTGCCACCACCTTGGAGCTGCTTTGGAACCTTGGGACGTGTCTAAGGGTTGTTCTTACCATCTTCATCATGTTTTCCTTACGGTTTTGTAACTTGTTTGATATAAATTCTGTTTTTGTTTTTCTTTGTGTAAAACCGAAACCATGAGATAACTTTCTGATTTTTGGATGCGATTTGGATGTTCTTTTCTATGATTGATGTGTTTGTGTGTTCTTGATCTTGATTCATTGCCGAAATATGGATTGATAATCTGGTTTTGTTTTATAGATAACTTTTATGTGTTCTTGTTCTTTGGTTGCAAACTTAGGATGATTGCATGTAATTGGAGCTAGTAATTAGGTTAAACGCTTCGTGACCCTAATTCAATATAGTAGTAAAGGCTTTGGACAAAGGTCGAGATCAGATTATGCATGTAATGAAAAGATTCGCTTCGAGTACTTGAATTTGCATGTTTATTGACTAAACTTTCACTTGCTCTAATGATTTGAATGCATGAGATTATGAGTCGCTTCGATTGTGTGATACTTGCATTTGGAATATGTTGGTTTGGCGCTTCGTCGATCAATTGTGTAAAGGAAGTCATATAAGGGACATTGGGCGCTTGTAACTTTGTTTCTTGGTTGATATCTTTCCATGGTAATTAACAAGATTAAGGGATGCATGAATATGTTGTTCTTGAATTGTTCTTGATGAATTGTTTTCCAAAAATCTTTCTTTTCCCACCTATGTAAATAAAACGTTTTTAATCTTTTACTTGTTTCGTAAAATTCATAGTTTAATCTTCAAAAACCCCCCCATCTTTATGTTTTCTTGTTTTTGTAAATAAATAAAATTAACTTAGAATTTTTAGGTAGCATGTTCATATAAATAATAAAATAAAATAAAAAAAATAAAATAAAAAAAATGTTTTTAATTTCGTGAATAGTGTCTCCGTGAATAGTAAATATGTGTTAGTGTTTTCTAGGATTAATTTGGTAGTTTGTTATGAGTTTGTTAGGTCTCCTTAATTTAAGGGATAGGTTCCTAAATTTTAGGGAAAGTAGTTAGAGTTAGTTTTGACTTAGGATTTAATGTTTGACTTGGTCAATAATTTGTTTTCTTAGTAATTAAGTAATCCTAATTAGTATATAATTAGTAATCCTTGTTGTATATGGATTCCCAATGTGATATGGACTTGTAAATTGTGTATAAATAGGAGTAGGATTTCTAAACCTTTTCTAACTTGTTTTCTCTCTTATTTTCGTCCATGCCTATATATATACTTGTATATTTTTGTTATTCTCTCATTCCTTGCTCTCTAAATTCGTGTGAATGTATGTATGCTCTCTAACTCTTTGTTGTTTCTTTTGTTGTTCGAAATTTATGCATGTTTGTACTTGTAAATTTGTAATTTTTCGTAGAATTGTATATTCTATTCTTTAATTTGTTTCTCACATGTTAGCACCCTCAATCCCCGGTTTGTTCGATACCCTATTTGCTCTATACTAATGATGATATTTTTCAGGGTTTAAATTGGCGATGCTTTGCACGTATCAATTTTTGGCGCCGTTGCCGGGGATTGAAAAGTCTTCATGTGATGAAAATGCCACTAAGGTATGATTTTGGTAAGGGATTTTGAACTATTATGGAATAGGTGAAGTCTCGTTTGTTGATACTAGCCTTAACCCTTATTAGCACCTGATTCAGGTCTTTTAAGGTTGAGGGCGGCTTTTATTAACACTTGAAAAATGTCTTGCACTTAGGCCTTTTCTTATCTAAGTAAGTATAGCCTATGTGAAATGGTGACTAGGAAGGGGACAACGTCCATGATGGGTTTTGAATCCAGAAGTGCAATCAAACGAGCCTAAACCACTATGTGGGAGTAGCTTGTGCCAAAATGGTTTCTACCTCTCGTGTTCGTCCTCCCCGCACTGGCCATTTCAGTAAGGTTGCCCAAAGGATTTGAGAAGAAATATGTGTAGAGGCAAGGACTTGGGCCGCACGTCCAAAACAATGGTTCATTATGTCTTATTGAAGTCATACACTTAGACAATTTTTGAAAGAATTGGTTTTGGTAAGAAGGATGTGAGTCATAACGGAATAGGTGAGAGTTCTTTTATTAATACTTGTCAAGCAACTCCTTTTATCTCTGCGGCGCACCTTAGTAACACAGGGTGTCTAGGTTGATTGGATACGAGAAGTGCTTACAAGAGGGCCAAAACCACTATGTGGGAGTAGCTCCGCCAAAATCGTTCCTCTACTACCTGGCTCTGTGCCAAAAGAGTTACCAAAAGATAAAGGGGGGGAGACTTGTATTAACATTAGAATCTCTGGGCCGCACGTCCAAACCTTGACTTGCAAAACTCTTATTGAAATTGATTAATTCGAAAATTGTAGAAGATTGTAACTAACCACTATCAATTTTCGTTGGCCTTGTGTATACTTGTTTATATGTGACGTTTTTGATGTGTGTACCTTGGTCCACGTCTTGTTTATATCTTACTAACTATATTCTTTCATTCTATAACAGGATCAATGAATGTCTGGACCATCTGAACCACCTAAGTACACCAAAACGCCTCTTCACGTCATCAAAGATAGACTTGAGAGATTGAAGAAGAACTCAGACATATTTGACGTTCCAGTGACCACACCTCTTCAATTCCGTGAGCTTCAATTAGATAGTGAAGGGAATAGAGTAGAGGGAGGATCAGAAGTTTCTGACACTTCAGTTAACCCATCACCACACCAAACGCCACCTCCATCACCTCGTGCACTCTTAGTCGTCCCACCACCACCACCACCAATGGCTCTCACCATCAGGCAACTCTCTACATCTGTCATTCCACCTGGTGGAGTGCCAACCTGCATAACCTACCCTGCTGCAGCTGAGGGATTAACAGCTGATTTTGAGTTGAAGTCTGGGCTACTTCATCGTCTTCCTACATTCCATGGACTCTCTATGGAAGATCCCAACAACCACTTGATGGAATTTCAGTTCATCTGCACTAGCATGAAGCCTCAGGGAGCTGATGAGCATATTTTGAAGTTAAAAGCCTTCCCATTTTCGTTGGCTGACAAGGCAAGCAATGGCTTTATGAGTTGCCAAGTGGACGGATTACATCTTGGGCTGATATGATGAAGGCGTTTCTTGAGAAGTATTTTCCTACATCTCGCATCATCATGTTAAGGAAAAGATAAGTGGAATTCAACAAGGGCAAGATGAGTCCTATGCAGATTACTATGAAAGGTTCAAGTCTCTCACCACTCAATGCCCTCAACATGGCATGAAGGATGAGACCTTGCTCACTTGTTTTTATGATGGGCTCACCAACTTGGAAAGAGACATGCTAGATGCAGCTTCTGGTGGATCGTTTGTTGATAAGGAACCTGCGGCTGGAATGGTTCTAATTGAGAATAGGGCCTTGAATCAACAACAATATGGAAGCTCTAGGCCCAAATCCACCACCACACGTGAAAGGGTCCATGAGGTAAGTACTTTAGCCCAATTGGAGGATAAAATTAACAAACTTACTTCTCTTGTGTCCCAGGGATCACATGGTCAAGTCATGGTGTGTGGAGTTTGTTCTATGCAAGGGCATGTGTCTGATCAATGCCCTCAACTCATGGAAAGTGGAGGACAGGAAGGTGTTAACGCCATAGGTTTCCAACAAGGGTACCAACGTCCTAGGAATGATCCTTACTCGAATACCTACAATCCTGGATGGAGGGATCACCCCAATTTTCGTTGGAAGGACAATGACAACGTTCAAAGTGCACCTCAAGGGTTCCAACAACGTCCTCAAGGCTTTTATCAAAAGCCTCAACCTCCTAACCCTACTCCTTTCAATTCAAATTTTAATTCAAATGCTTCTTCTTCTTCTTCGAATGATGAATTAATCCGAACTCTAACTAAGTCTACTCAAGCTTTAATTGCAGGTCAAACTCATCATGGGAATCAAATCAATGCTATATCTACGGATGTGAATGAGATGAAGAAGCAAATGAGTCAAGTTGTGGAGTTTATGGGTAAGTTTCATGAGCAAGGTAAGCTACCAAGTGGTACCATCCCAAATCCTCACTTTGAGCAAGCCAAAGTCGTCACTACAAGGAGTGGTAAGACCCTTGTAGATCCTCCAACGCCTCCCAAAAAGATCTCAACGTCCATTTTAGAGGAGGAGGATGACCCTGCAACGTCTAAGGCTCATGTGACACCTCCTACTGCAGAACCGAAACCTAAAGGACAAGTTTCTAACTCTTTCAATTCGGTTATTACTAATCCATCTTCTTCTCCTTTGCCTTTCCCAAGCAGATATGCTAAGTCCAAGAAGGATGAAGCCGAAAAGGCCATCTTGGAAACTTTTAAGAAAGTGCAAATCAACATTCCTCTCCTTGAGGCCATTAAGCAAATTCCTAAGTATGCCAAATTTTTGAAGGAACTTTGCACCACAAGGAGACAGAACCGTGAGAAAGAAGTGGTGAAGGTAAGTGAGAATGTCTCAGCTGTGCTTCAACGCAAAATGCCTGAAAAGTGTAAGGATCCAGGGAGTTTTTCTATCCCTTGTGTTATTGGAACCACTAGATTCGAAAATGCCATGCTAGACTTAGGTGCTTCTATAAATGTTATGCCATATTCTATTTATGCATCTCTAGGTCTAGGTGAACTTAAACATGATAATGTTATTATTCAATTGGCAGATCGATCTAATGCATACCCTAAGGGGTTAGTTGAGGATGTACTTGTGCAGGTGGGTGAGCTAATCTTCCCAGCTGATTTTTACGTCCTAGAAATGGAGGAACCCTCTCCCAAGTCAACGCCACTTTTGCTAGGTCGTCCATTCATGAGGACGGCTAGGACCAAAATTGATGTGTATTCTGGCACCTTGTCAATGGAATTTGATGGAGAAGTTGTTGGCTTCAACATTTTCGAAGCCATGAGGTATCCATTAAGTGACTTTCAATCATGTTTTTCTATTGATATACTTGATGATCTTGCGCAGAAATTCATGGAAATAATGGAGGAGGATACCATGGTCTCAACCATTGCAAGTGGTGTTGGTTTCATGGAAGATGGTGCCACCATACCTAAGGAAGACCTCACGGATTCTTATGAATCCATCCACCTAGAAAACGTTGCTTCTCTTGAGGCAACGTCCTTTGTAGGTAAGTCAAATCCTTCTTTTTCACTTCCCATCTCTACTAATAAACCTCTACCTTCAGTGATTCAGGCACCTACCCTAGAACTTAAGCCATTGCCAGATCATTTGAAGTATGTTTACTTGGGAGATAAAGAGACGTTACCTGTGATCATATCCTCATCATTGACGTCTACTCAAGAGGATAGACTTGTGGAGATGCTTAAGAAACACAAGACTGCGATTGGTTGGACCTTAGCGGATATCAGGGGAATTAGCCCTACTACTTGTGTGCATCGGATTTTGCTTGAGGAGGGAGCCAAGCCAACAAGGGAGGCTCAAAGACGTTTGAATCCACCCATGATGGAGGTTGTGAAGAAGGAGGTTATCAAACTCCTTGATTGTGGCGTCATATACCCTATCTCGGACTCTAAGTGGGTTTCACCAGTTCAGGTTGTGCCAAAAAAGTCTGGGATAACTGTTGTGAAGAATGCAGAGAATGAGTTAGTGCCTCAGAGAACGGTGACTGGACATCGAGTTTGCATAGACTATAGGAAGCTCAACGCCACTACTAGGAAGGATCACTTCCCTTTGCCATTCATTGATCAGATGCTTGAGAGGTTAGCAGGTCACGAGTTCTATTGCTTCTTGGATGGATATTCTGGTTACAATCAAATCGCCATTGCTCATGAGGATCAAGAGAAAACGACCTTCACTTGTCCTTTTGGAACGTTTGCCTACAGAAGAATGCCATTCGGACTATGTAACGCCCCAGGTACGTTTCAAAGGTGCATGGTAAGTATCTTCTCTGATTTTATTGAGAAAATTATTGAGGTTTTTATGGATGACTTTTCTGTCTTTGGTAAAGATTTCGAAAATTGCTTAAGTAATTTAGAATTGATACTTGAACGTTGTGAACAAACTAACCTTGTTTTAAATTGGGAAAAATGTCACTTTATGGTTAAACAAGGAATAGTTTTAGGGCATATTATCTCTAAACGTGGAATTGAAGTAGACAAAGCTAAAGTAGATCTTGTTAGATACTTACCATACCCCACAAGTGTGAGGGAGGTCCGTTCTTTTCTTGGACATGCAGGTTTCTACAGGCGCTTTATCAAGGACTTTTCCAAGATTTCTAGGCCCCTATGTCGTCTACTTCAAAAGGAAGTGGCGTTTGAGTTCAAGGAGGATTGCAAGGATGCATTCAATGCTTTAAAGGAGCTTCTGACGTCTGCTCCTATCATGCTTCCTCCAGATTGGTCTCTTCCCTTTGAGATCATGTGTGATGCCTCAGATTATGCCATTGGGGCCGTGCTAGGCCAAAGGAAGGACAAGAAGCCTTATGCCATCTACTATGCGTCAAGAACCCTCAATGATGCTCAACTCAATTATTCTACAACTGAAAAAGAACTCTTAGCTGTTGTTTTTGCCTTAGAAAAATTTCGATCTTATTTATTGGGTACTAAAGTTATTATTTATTCTGATCATGCAGCTTTAAGGTACCTAATGTCAAAGAAGGAGGCAAAACCTAGGCTAATTCGTTGGATACTCTTGCTTCAAGAGTTTGATGTTGAGATCAAGGATAAGAAGGGCTCTGACAACGTTGTGGCAGACCACTTGAGTAGGCTAGTGAGTGAGGAGGACGCCATACCCTTAGTGGAGATGTTTCCGGATGAACAACTCTTCGGAATCCAGGTAAGTGAGCCTTGGTATGCAGATATTGTTAATTATTTGGTGTCTAAAACGTTTCCTAGTCATATGCAAAGTGCTCAACGTGATAGACTTAAGTTTTTAGCTAGACAATATGTTTGGGATGATCCTTACTTGTGGAAATATTGTCCTGATAAATTGATAAGGAGATGTGTGCCTAATAATGAACAGAAAGCTATACTTGAGTTTAGTCATGCTAAGCAATGTGGTGGTCACTTTGGCTCTGATAGAACTGCTAGGAAGGTGTTGGAATGTGGTTTTTATTGGCCTACTTTGTTTAAAGATGCATATAATTTTTGTATGACATGTGATAGATGCCAAAGAACCGGTAATTTAGGCCCTAAAGATCAAATGCCTTTAAAACCTGTGATAATTGTCGAAATCTTTGATGTTTGGGGTATTGATTTTATGGGACCTTTTCCTTCATCTAATGGTTTTCTCTATATCCTCTTAGCTGTTGATTATGTTTCTAAATGGGTGGAAGCGAAAGCCACCAGAACTAATGATTCTAAGGTTGTTGCAGAGTTTATAAAGTCTAACATTTTTAGTAGGTTTGGCATGCCTAGAGCAATCATTAGTGACGGAGGTTCTCACTTTTGCAACAAGACCATTGAGGCTTTGCTCAGGAAGTACAACGTCACTCATAAGGTTTCCACGCCTTATCATCCTCAAACGAGTGGACAAGCAGAAGTTTCAAATAGGGAAATAAAGCGGATACTTGAGAAAACCGTGGGACCTTCAAGGAAGGATTGGAGCCAACGCTTGGAGGATGCATTGTGGGCGTATAGGACTGCCTTTAAGACGCCAATAGGGATGTCTCCATTTCGGTTGGTGTATGGAAAAGCGTGCCACTTACCTGTGGAATTGGAGCATAGAGCATGGTGGGCAATTAGAACGTTCAACATGGACTTGGATGAAGCTGGACTTCATAGGAAGTTGCAACTCAATGAGCTTGAGGAAATTCGAAATGATGCCTATGATAGTGCTCGGATTTACAAGGAAAAGACAAAGGCTTTTCATGATAAAATGATTCGTGGAAAGGCTTTTGTAATTGGTCAAAAAGTTCTTTTATTTCATTCTCGATTAAAGCTTTTCCCTGGTAAATTACGTTCTAGATGGGTTGGTCCTTTTATAGTTACTAACGTTTTTTCTCATGGTGCTATACAGATAAGGAGCCCTGCAACTGGAAGTGAGTTCAAGGTAAATGGCCATCGTCTTAAGCCTTATTATGAGGCATTTGTGGAGCACAATGTGGAGGATGTACCCCTCCAGGAGGCGCCACCAACTGAGGACTAAATGAAGGTGCAAGTCTAGGCTGAAAGACTTTAAACATTAAGCGCTGCATGGGAGGCAACCCATTTCATCCGTAGCTGTGGAGGAGCCATCAACGCAGATTTGCATTCTTGAACTCTTCCCTTCTCTTTTATTTTCGAGAACTTTGTCTTTATTTTTAGATTTCTTGCGTTAACTCTTATGCCATGCTTGATTGATGTTTTGTATGCTTTATACTTGTTTATACATTGAGGACAATGCATGATTCAAGTGTGGGGGAAGGGTATAACGTTTCACTTTGTTTTTAGGAGCTAGTTTTGTGGTTATAAAAAAGAAAAAACAAAATAAAAAATCGGAAAAATCAGAAAATAAAAAAATTTGCGTTAACTTTTGTTTTAGGTTTTGTGTTATATGTTTTGGTTTTTATACTTATATGTTTTGTTTGTTTATTTTTAGAGTCAAAATGAATTTTGGGTAAATATCTTCTTCATCGTAGGCGCATCCAATGGGATGTGATATCTAAGGTTCAGTTTGGATATGAGAAGTGCTGACAAAGGGTCTCGTCCCCTGTCAATCAAGTGAGCTGAGCTCCGCCAAAATCGTTCCTCTCTTCACCTGGTCATGTTCCAAAGGAGTTACCGAAAGGAGAAGGGAAATAACCCTAAGTCCAAAACGTTTTTGTCTTGTTTGTGCGTCATTTACATGGTTGTTTTTGTGTTTGTTTTGTGATCGAGTCTTAGGATGCCCTTTTAACTGTCTAGGATGAGCTTATATCTCTGAAATTAAGGCTAAAAGAGGATCACAAGATTGAGATAATGTTTGATGATATTCTTTGGTTAATTATGATGTATGAAAAGCATATGAATGTGTAGTAGATATGGTGCATGCGTAACTTTGGTACAGAATATGAACATGTGGAAGATAAGTTGTGATTCATAATAACCCTTGTGAGAATTTGAGCCATGTCCTCTTTCTTTGTTGAGTGATTAATAAAAAAATGAATTATACTCTTATTTTCTTGGCGATGATTTTGTTGATCTCATTATTCTTTCATCTTGATTGATTACTTGCCATAGATTAAGTTTGATGGACTAGAGAATGCTAGAATTCACTGTTATGCTTGTTGAGACGTTTATGATCAATATATGGCCCTGATTCTGGAAAGGATAAAGGTACTTACTTAGGATTTTACCACCATAGCCAAATATAGCCTGTGTCCCTAATTGTGCCGTCGTGGGACTCCCCTAGTTTAACCATTTTGAGCCTACATTAAGCCTTTTCTTTCATCACCCTCAAAATTCCTTAAACCTTAACCCTAGTATAGTTATATCCTTACCCTTTGTTCTAAAGACTTAGTGGAGCATATTTTTGAGACTTTGATTGGAGTTTTGGCGTCAAGGAAGAATTTTGAAGACATGAAGAAGTTCAAGTGTGGGGGTAGACTTGTCCATATGTAATCTTTGTATGTTATTGCCGAAAAAGAAAAAAAAAAGAATGAAATCGTAAAAAATTATCAAGAAAAGAATATTTCGGCAATTAAGAGAAAATGTGTGATATTGTTTAAGTGTTTATGGATTTTAGTCCCCTATACTTGGTGAATTTGGAGTTTGTTTTAAATTGAAGGCCCATTGTTGAAAATTTTGGTCTTTGTCCAATTCACTTGTTCGGAAGAAGGTTAGAATGAAGTTTGGGCCCAACATGATGGTACTTGGCCCTTTTATAAGCCTTTGAAGGATACTTGGCGTCTACATGCTTTGGTGGATTAGAAATTTGGTCTCTCTACATCTACAAGTGCTCTACTAGGTTTTTAGGATACTTTGTGATTTTCCTATCCCTTCGTTTCTTTTAACCTTAAGCCTTGGCCCCATTACAACCTTAAATTGTAAGACCTCTTTGATCCTTAAGATGGGACAGCCTTTGATCTGTGGAGATGAGTTATAACTGTTGAACTTATGGCTTGGGTTCATCTGTGCATGTAGTCGATATCTTTCATGAGATCTTTCAAAAATATATATGTGCTTTCGTTTCTTATATGTATGTGATTTACTTGCTATTCTTTCACATATACTTGAGTGAATAAGCTTTTAAGCATGAGCTTTGAATCTGAGAGAAGAAAGAGTGATATATCCATGTGAGGTTTGAATCATGACTTGTTTGAAATATGTTAAAGAACCCACCACCATTGTTTACTCCCAAGTCTTACATGCTTATATGTGAATTATATCTTGTAACTAACTCTTGAATATCTTGATGATGTGATGCTTGGTTAAGTGCTAATCTTGGTGACTTGAAAGTATGAGATTTCTGAGACAATATGTTAAAGGGCGTAGAAGTCATTTGTGTTGTTAACGTCTTGGTCTTTGTTTCTGGTTTTGATTTTCGTTCTGAGTCTTCTAAGTGTTTTACGTTTTTGAGTCTTTGTGTCCTTGTGTTTTTCGTTTTCTATACTTAGTTTATTTTCGTAGTTTCTTTGTTTTGTGTCTTAGTCTTTTTGGTTTGTTATGTTGATTTTGCTAAGGGACTAGCAAAAGCTAAGTGTGGGGGAATTTGATAGGAGCATAAAATGCGACATTTATAATGTTTAAACCCTATATTTTGCTAAGATACTTCCTTTATCTTGATCAATTTAACTTAGTTAGTGTTTTACAGGTGAAAATGGAGTCTCAAAGTCCAAAAATGGCTAAGGAAGGCACAAGTGGCGCAGAAATGGAAAGAAATGAAGAAATGGAAGTTTTCCCAGTTTGACTAGGAAAAGGAATCCTAGTTGGAGTAGGAATCAGAAGCTGACTTGGATTCAAGCTCTTAAGTCGCGGAAATTAGAAGTTCTACTTGAACAGGGAAACCCAATTCTACTCAGATAAGGAATCCTAGTGTGACAAGGAGTCCCTGTTGGATAAGGATTACTCAAGAAGGTTCCGGAAGAGTGTAGAAGAATCGCAGAAAAGAAGTTTGTATTCAACTAGGAAACCTACTTGCATATGGAGTTCTACTCATACTAGGAGAGCTATGGAATGTACAAGAAGCATCTGGAAGTCTCAAGAAGATCATATGCCGTGCACATGGAAGAGGAAGCAACAAGGAATTCGGATTTCAAAGCAATGTGGAATTTGGACTTCTTGTTGAGTAAGGATTGGAATTGCCGTGAGATTCTTGAAGGTTCTAGGGAGTTCTTGACGTTTCTACTTCAGAATAGGCGTGGAAGGCATGTGAGAGGCATGTGATGTGAAGGAAAACCGAATTGGACTCAACTTGTGCATTAAAAGTCAAATCCATTACAGATTCGGAAATCTGCCTGTGCAGATCAGTCAACTTCAACGGAGTGCAATAAATCGCTCAAAGCTCAGAAAATTATGATCTTTATATGGTTGGAAAGCTACAGATGTCTAGTTTCCAGAGCTTTTTACAGCTCATCAATAGCTATTTTCTAGAGAAAGTTATGGCCGTTTTAGTGGACTGAGGTCAATCCTGCCGGAAATCTGTTTTGAGAGAAAGAAGTCCTAAATCAACACGAACTAAGAGAAACCAAGTAGAAACGAATTGGGAGAGCCTTGAGACGTTCTACTATATATACCTTGTGTATTAGACGTTCGGGGTTGACACATTATTCTCCACAATTTCGTTTCTCACCGGTTTGCTCTTGAGTTTCAGGTTTTTGCATCTACAAGTTCCTAGCCGTGCCATCCTCCATCCTTGCCGTGATCTTCACCTTGTGCCACCACCTTGGAGCTGCTTTGGAACCTTGGGACGTGTCTAAGGGTTGTTCTTACCATCTTCATCATGTTTTCCTTACGGTTTTGTAACTTGTTTGATATAAATTCTGTTTTTGTTTTTCTTTGTGTAAAACCGAAACCATGAGATAACTTTCTGATTTTTGGATGCGATTTGGATGTTCTTTTCTATGATTGATGTGTTTGTGTGTTCTTGATCTTGATTCATTGCCGAAATATGGATTGATAATCTGGTTTTGTTTTATAGATAACTTTTATGTGTTCTTGTTCTTTGGTTGCAAACTTAGGATGATTGCATGTAATTGGAGCTAGTAATTAGGTTAAACGCTTCGTGACCCTAATTCAATATAGTAGTAAAGGCTTTGGACAAAGGTCGAGATCAGATTATGCATGTAATGAAAAGATTCGCTTCGAGTACTTGAATTTGCATGTTTATTGACTAAACTTTCACTTGCTCTTAATGATTTGAATGCATGAGATTATGAGTCGCTTCGATTGTGTGATACTTGCATTTGGAATATGTTGGTTTGGCGCTTCGTCGATCAATTGTGTAAAGGGAAGTCATATAAGGGACATTGGGCGCTTGTAACTTTGTTTCTTGGTTGATATCTTTCCATGGTAATTAACAAGATTAAGGGATGCATGAATATGTTGTTCTTGAATTGTTCTTGATGAATTGTTTTCCAAAAATCTTTCTTTTCCCACCTATGTAAATAAAACGTTTTTAATCTTTTACTTGTTTTCGTAAAATTCATAGTTTAATCTTCAAAAACCCCCCCATCTTTATGTTTTCTTGTTTTTGTAAATAAATAAAATTAACTTAGAATTTTTAGGTAGCATGTTCATATAAATAATAAAATAAAATAAAAAAAATAAAATAAAAAAATGTTTTTAATTTCGTGAATAGTGTCTCCGTGAATAGTAAATATGTGTTAGTGTTTTCTAGGAATTAATTTGGTAGTTTGTTATGAGTTTGTTAGGTCTCCTTAATTTAAGGGATAGGTTCCTAAATTTTAGGGAAAGTAGTTAGAGTTAGTTTTGACTTAGGATTTAATGTTTGACTTGGTCAATAATTTGTTTTCTTAGTAATTAAGTAATCCTAATTAGTATATAATTAGTAATCCTTGTTGTATATGGATTCCCAATGTGATATGGACTTGTAAATTGTGTATAAATAGGAGTAGGATTTCTAAACCTTTTCTAACTTGTTTTCTCTCTTATTTTCGTCCATGCCTATATATATACTTGTATATTTTTGTTATTCTCTCATTCCTTGCTCTCTAAATTCGTGTGAATGTATGTATGCTCTCTAACTCTTTGTTGTTTCTTTTGTTGTTCGAAATTTATGCATGTTTGTACTTGTAAATTTGTAATTTTTCGTAGAATTGTATATTCTATTCTTTAATTTGTTTCTCACATGTTAGCACCCTCAATCCCCGGTTTGTTCGATACCCTATTTGCTCTATACTAATGATGATATTTTTCAGGGTTTAAATTGGCGATGCTTTGCACGTATCACTAGGGTGTTATTTGATACGGGAGCGTCCCACTCTTTCATATCTAGTTCTGTGGTTGATATGTTAGGTTTAACTCCTAGGCCTCTTGCTAGACCCTTGTGTGTTATTTCCCCACTTGGTATTTCCCTTGAGCTTGATAAGTTTCGTGATGCTTGTCCAATTGTGATTGGTGGTAAGGAGTTTACCGCGGCCTTGATTGTGTTAGCAAATCATAAGTATGATGTCATTTTGGGTATTGATTGGCTGAGGCCAAATCATGCTATGATTGATTGCTTTGAAATGGTAGTATCATTTCATATACCTGGGCAGCCGGTGTTTCGTTATCGGTGTCTTAGGTCAGATACTGCTTTAAGGGCAGGATTCTTAGCTCATGTGGAGTCAGTGAGTTGTACTGCGGTTAGGGCAGAGATTTCTGTGGTTTCCGAGTACAGTGATGTATTTCAGGAAATATCAGGATTACCTCCAAGAAGGGAAGTGGATTTTGCTATCGATGTGATACCAGGTACTGCACCTGTATCTATGGCACCATTTCGGATGGCACCAACTGAACTTAAAGAGTTGAAGGAGCAAATTGATGGTTTACTTGAGCAAGGGTTCATTAGACCTAGTACTTCTCCTTGGGGTGCACCTGTGGTGTTTGCGAAGAAGAAGGATGGTTCACTAAGGTTGTGTGTGGATTATCGGCAGTTGAACAAGGTGACGATTAAGAATAGGTACCCTTTACCTAGGATTGATGACTTGTTCGACCAGCTTAAGGAAGCTGCTGTATTCTCGAAGATCGATTTGAGATCCGGATATCACCAGTTGAGGGTGAAAGATTGATAGGAGCAAAAAAGTGTGACGATATTATTAATTATGTGCCTCATTTTAGCCTTATTTCTCCCTTAGTTTAGTGTTTTGAGTCATTAAGTCATTTTGAAAGTCTTGTTGAGTGTTTGGAGTGAAATAGGCGGAAAAAGTAAAATTCATGAAAAATCCTAGCTGGATCAGGATTCCTAACTGTCAACTATTTTTGCGGTCTTTACATTTTAATTTCCCTTTATTTTCTCTAGAAAATTCTGATATTCTCTTGCTTGTTGTAGGAAACATTGCCTGGTTGAACTCTTGGAAACAGCAATGATGGAGTCATAAAATAAAGCATTAAGATATTTGACCAAGCAATGAAGTTGGGGAATAAAGGAGAAAAGACGTTTTCAGTTGAGGAATAAAAGAAAAAGATGTTTCAGCTGGAAAAATAAATAAGAGAAAGATGTTTCAGCTTGGAAATTAAAGGAATTGCCCCATTATGAGAGGAGTTAAGGCCAGAAAGAAGACGTTTCAGTTGGGAAAGCCAACCAATGCTCCCCTATAAATAGGCAACGTCCAGAACTGAATTTGCATCACTTCCCAGCCAAGATCACTTCCCAGCCAAGATCACTTCCCAGCCAAGATAATTCATTGCCTATCACTTCCCAGCTAAGATAATTCATTGCCTATCACTTCCTAGCCAAAAACTTTTCCAAGACTCTGCCCAATTCACTTCTTAAACTTTCATCACCTACAAGACCGTGACACCATCCATCCATCAATCTACAAAGCTCTTAGGCGCTGAGTCAAGGACGCTCCACCACCAAAGCAGAGACATGCTAGATGCTTTTATGATGGCATGAAGGATGAGACCTTGCTCACTTGCTTTTATGATGGGCTCATACCTTTGGAAAGAGACATGCTAGATGCAGCTTCTGGAGGATCATTTGTTGACAAGGAACCTGCAGCTGGAATGGTTCGAATTGAGAATAGGGCCTTGAATCAACAACAATATGGAAGCTCTAGGCCCAAATCCACCACCACACGTGAAAGGGTCCATGAGGTAAGTACTTTAGCTCAATTGGAGGATAAAATTAACAAACTTACGTCTCTTGTGTCTCAGGGATCACATGGACAAGTCATGGTGTGTGGAGTTTGCTCAATGCAAGGGCATGTTTCTGATAAATGCCCTCAACTCATGGAAAGTGGAGGACAAGAAGGTGTTAACGCCATAGGTTTCCAACAAGGGTACCAACGTCCTAGGAATGATCCTTACTCGAACACTTACAATCCTGGATGGAGGGATCACCCCAATTTTCGTTGGAAGGACAATGAGAACGTTCAAAGTGCACCTCAAGGCTTCCAACAACGTCCTCAAGGCTTTTATCAAAAGCCTCAACCTCCTAACCCTACTCCTTTCAATTCAAATTTTAATTCAAATGCTTCTTCTTCTAATGATGAATTGATTAGAACTCTAACTAAATCTACTCAAGCTTTAATTGCAGGTCAAACTCATCATGGGAATCAAATTAACGCCATATCCACGGACGTGAATGAGATGAAGAAGCAAATGAGTCAAGTTGGGGAGTTTATGGGTAAGTTTCATGAGCAAGGGAAGCTTCCAAGTGGCACCATCCCTAATCCTCACTTTGAGCAAGCAAAGGTCGTCACTACAAGGAGTGGTAAGTGATACGTGCAAAAGCATTCGCCAATTTAAACCCTGAAAATGTCGAGCGTTAGTATAGGATAAGCAGGGATCGTTCTAAACCGGGGATTGAGGGTGCTAACATGTGAGAAACAAATTAAAGAAAAGAATATACAAATTTACACGAAAATTATAAGAACATATACAAGTTAAGTTAGAATTAAATTAGAAATCCATATACAACACAAATACAAACAACAAATTCTAGTTAAATTCTAACTACACAAATTCATGTATAACACAAACACAAATTACTATTCACGAAAACACTATTCACGGAATTAAATTATATTTTCAGATTATTTACATATTATTTAAGTTTACATGCTATCTAAAAACCCTAAAATTAATTTTATATATTTACACAAACAAGAAAACATAAAGATGGGGGGTTTTTGAAGATTAAAAACAGAAAATTTCCAGAAAATAATAAAGATTAAAATCATTTCTGTACAAAGGTGGGAAAAGAAAAACTTTTGGAAAACAATTCATCAAGAACAATTCAAGAACAACATATTCATGCATCCCTTAATCTTTTAGTTACCATGGAAAGATATCAACCCAAGAAACAAAGTTACAAGCGCCCAATGTCCCTTATATGACTTCCCTTTACACAATTGATCGACGAAGCGCCAAACCAACATATTCCAAATGCAAGTATCACACAATCGAAGCGACTCATAATCTCATGCATTCAAATCATTAAGAGCAAGTGAAAGTTTAGTCAATAAACATGCAAATTCAAGTACTCGAAGCGAATCTTTTCATTACATGCATAATCTGATCTCGACCTTTGTCCAAAGCCTTTACTACTATATCGAATTAGGGTCACGAAGCGTTTAACCTAATTACTAGCTCCAATTACATGCAATCATCCTAAGTTTGCAACCAAAGAATAAGAACACATAAAAGTTATCTATAAAACAAAACCAGATTATCAATCCATATTTCGGCAATTAATCAAGATCAAACATACATAGACACATCAAACATTGAACAATTCATCCAAATCGCATCCAAAAATCAGAAAGTTATCTCATGGTTTCGGTTTTACACATAAAGAAATCAAAACAGAAAATACAAATACAAAAACACTAAACCGTAAAGAAAACATAGGGAAGATGGTATGAACAACCCTTGACTACGTCCCAAGGTCCAAAGCAGATCCAAGGCAGCAACACAAGGTAGAATTCACGGCTAGGATGGAGGATGGCACGGCTAGGAACTTGTAGATGCAAAAACCTGAAACTCAAGAGCAAACCGGTGAGAAACGAAATTGTGGAGAATAATGTGTCACCCTGAACGTCTAATACACAAGGTATATATAGTAGAACGTCCCAAGGCACTCCCAATTCGTTTCTACTTGGTTTCTCTTAGTGATGCGCTCGAAAGCAAGCGCATAATTTAACCCTGAAATGTCATTAGTAGTATAAAGTAAATAGGGATCGTTCTATTCCGGGGATTGAGGGTACACCTGTCATTTTCAAACAATTAAACAATTAAAATTAAAACAAAGTATAATATTCACAAAGGTATTCACAATTATACACATTATTTACGAAATTAAGGGGGATTTTGTTTTTGGTTTTCTTTTGCTGAAAATAAATACTAAGTTAACTAAATAATTAAAATGCAAAAACATAGAAATACAAATGAAATGCAAGAACAAAGATCAAAGTCGAAACTCATGATAAAAATTGATTCAAGTTCATCATTGTTCATCATAGTCATGCAAGAGGAGTTGATCATGTGAAACGTTCAAAAGCAAACAATTTCCCATATTTTACTTTCAATGCTAATCAACCTAAGCGAAAGCACCTAGATTAATCCTATCAAACATGCAATCAAACCCTAGAAAGCTAGTCAATCATGTCATGTTTAACGCATTAAGCACCTAGAAAGGCTATCAACTCAAATGTGCAACTTAGTATGAAAAAGTCCACCTAATTGCAATCTTCTTTGATTAAATTCGGTTTTTGTACAAAACCTTTACTACTTATTGATTCAAGAATCACAAAACCAAAAAGTTGATTCATGTTCTCAAACTCGTAGCAACATTCACATAAAAACCCTAAATGTTTCGAACCATTCAAGATTATCACACAAACGATTTCTATCATACAAATTTAATCAAACACTCACACAAAAGCAACCATAAAGCACAATATATGAATCTGAAAATTAACAATTAACCATAAAATTTCAGAAATCAACTCTTGTTCAAACATGTGTGTCAACTAGAGCAAAACCAACGAAAATACAAAGCAAAGTTACAAGGAGAATCGGATTACACCGTGATGAAGATGAGACGAATGAAGTGATGAATGGTCTCTTGAATTTCGAAAGCAATCTTCAAGGATGGTGATGGATGGTGTTCACGGCTTGTCTTCTTCTTCCTTGGCCTTGCTTGCACTTCGTGGTTGCCCTAGAGGATGGAGAAGAGCACGGCTAGCTAGAGAGAGTTTTTCTGATTTTTTTCAAAGTGTAAACGCAAAAGTGGGAACTCCTTGACGTTGAGAGAAGAGAGGAATATATAAGAGCACGGCCTCCTAGGTCTCCATGCCGTCAAAATCCCTAGAAAAGCTCACGGCTATTGCTTGCTTTGTCCACATATTTTCCTCCAATGAATTCTTGCCACATAAGCCCTACGAAGTGGTGCAACCAATCACAAAATTCCAATATTAATTCCCTAAATAATTCTTGCCGAAATATGTAGATAATTTCTGATTTTATACACCAATTTCGGCAACAATATATTTAGAGAATAAAGGGGGATGAACCTAGACTCCTTTGAGAGCTTTTTGTGTTCAACACATATTCTCTTTCCTTTAAAAGCTCCCTAAGAAATCTCCACGAAATCTCTTTATTTTTCTGATTTTTCCTCACGGCAAAAACCCTAATTTCTCTCTTCATTATCTCTTGGCCGAATTCCCTAGGGTTTGCACGGCATTCCCTTGTTTTCCTCTTGGCTTGGACGGCTAGGAGTCTTCTAGGGTTTATCTCTTGATTTATTTCCATAAAAATAGCCCTAGAAAATCTCCCTAGAAAATCTCCTTTTAATTTCTGATTTTCCACGTCACCTCCTTGTTTCTCTCTTGCAAATTCACGGCAAAACATCTTTAGGGCTAGGGTTTGCGTCACAAACCCTAGTTCCATGGGCTCTTGTGGGCTTTTATCCAATTAGCCGAAAATCCAACAAGTCTTGAGAGTTTTTGGGCCTCCATGCGTCACCTCTATGCCATGTCATCATCTAGAGTCTTCAAGAAGCTTCTCTCATGCCATGTCACTTCATTAATTCGATCTCCATTCATGGTTGGCTCAAGAGTCTTGTTTTGGCAAGCTTTCCTTTTCTGGACAGGGTTTCCTGGTTGGACCAGGAAAACTTCTTTTCTTCATTTCTGCTCATTTGTGCTTCCCTTTGTACTTCATCTTGTCTCCCTCCAACGTTGGCTGATGTCGCTTTTATCGAGCGACCAATTTAACCCTGAAATGTCATTAGTAGTATAAAGTAAATAGGGATCGTTCTATTCCGGGGATTGAGGGTACACCTGTCATTATCAAACAATTAAACAATTAAAATTAAAACAAAGTATAATATTTACAAAAATAAAACAAAATATATACATATTTACGAAAAAGGGGGATTTTTGATTTTGGTTTTCTATTTTCGAAAATAAAAGCTAACTAAATAATTAAAAACGCAAAAACATAAAAATATAAATGGAATGTAAGAACAAAGATCAAAGTCGAAACTCATGATTAAAATTGATTCAAGTTCATCATTGTTCATCATAGTCATGCAAGAGGAGTTGATCATGTGAAACGTTCAAAAGCAAACAATTTCCCATATTTTACTTTCAATGCTAATTAACCTAAGCGAAAGCACCTAGATTAATTCTATCAAACATGCAATCAAGCCCTAGAAAGCTAGTCAATCATGTCATGTTTAACGCAATAAACACCTAGAAAGGCTATCAACTCAAATGTGCAACTTAGTATGAAAAAGTCCACCTAATTGCAATCTTCTTTGATTAAATTCGGTTTTTGTACAAAACCTTTACTACTTATCGATTCAAGAACACAAAACCAAAAAGTTGATTCATGTTCTCAAATTCGTAGCAACAATCACATAAGAACCCTAAATGTTTCGAACCATTCAAGATAATCATACAAAAGATTTCTATCATGCAAATTTAATCAAACACTCACACAAAAGCAACCATAAATCGCAATATATGAATCTGAAAATTAACAATTCATCATAAAATTTCAGAAAACAATACTTGTTCATACATATGTGTCAACTAAGGCAAAACCAACGAAAATACAAAGCAAAGGTACAAGGAGAATCGGATTACACCGTGATGAAGATGAGATGAATGAAGTGATGATGTGGTCTCTTGAATTTCGAAAGCAATCTTCAAGGTGGAGGGTGGATGGTGTGCACGGCTTGTCTTCTTCTTCCTTGGCCTTGCTTGAACTTCGTGGTTGCCCTAGAGGATGGAGAAGAACACGGCTAAGCTAGAGAGAGTTTTCTGATTTTTTTCTCAAAGTATAAACGTAAAAGAATGGAACTTGGGAACCCTTGACGTTGAGAGAAGAGAGGAATATATAGGGGACGGCTTCTAGGTCTTCAATCCGTCCACAACCCTAGCAAAGCTCACGGCAATCTCTTGCTTCCTCCACATAATTTTCTCCAATGATTTCGTGCCACATAAGCCCTATGAGGTGGTGCAACCAATCACAAAATTCCAATATAAATTCCCTAATAATCTTGCCGAAATATATATAGATATTTTCTGATTTCCTTCACCAATTTCGGCAACAATATACTTAGAGAATAAAGGGGGACGAACCTAGACTCCTTTGAGAGCTTTTTGTGTTCAACACATATTCTCTTTCCTTTAAAAGCTCCCTAAGAAATCTCCACGAAATCTCTTTATTTTTTTCTGATTTTTCCTCACGGCAAAACCCTAGTTTTTCTCTTCATTATCTTTTGTTTAATTCCCTAGGGTTTGCACGGCATCCCCTTGTTTTCCTCTTGGCTTGGACGGCTAGGTCTTCTAGGGTTTTATCTCTTGATTTATTTCCATAAAAATAACCCTAGAAAATCTCCTTTTAATTTCTGATTTTCTTGGACGCCACCTCCTTGTTTCTCTCTTGCAAATTCACGGCAACAACAACCTTAACGGTTAGGGTTTGCGTCACAAACCCTAATGTCATGGGCTTTGATGGGCCTTTATCCAATTTGCCGAAAATCCAAAGAGTTCTTGGGCCTCGTTGCTTTATCTTCAAGCCTTCTCATTTTCCAACGCAAAACACAATATTCTTCCATTTCTTTTTCATGGTTGCGTTGGAAACTTGCTAGGGAAGCCTTCCTCCATTTTGTAGGATTTCCTGGTTGGACTAGGAAAGCTTGTTTCTTCATTTCTGCTCAAATGTGTGGGCCATTTTCTCTCATGTTCGTTCGTCTTGATGTTCGCAAGCTCCTCTTTCCATTCGTGCGTTCATTTCCACTTTCTAGCTCGGAGGTCCTGAAAATAGAAACTATACTTAAAATAGAAACTTTCTAAAAAATGAAAATAGAAACTTACTAAAAATGAAAAATAGAAACTTTCCAGAAATGAGAAATGAAAAATGAGAAATGAGAAATGAGAAATGAAAAATGAAGACAAAAATGGAAACTTTCTACAATAAGGAACTTTCCCAATCAAAGAATGGAAACTTTCCCAAACAGGGATTTTTCAAGGAAATGGCGCAGAAAAGTGTTGGGAAATGCAGTTAAAACGTCGCATTAAAATGCTCCTATCAAATTCCCCACACTTAGCTTTTGCTAGTCCCTTAGCAAAATCAAACTAAGACACACACTAAGACTCAACGAAAATTTAAAGACTTGACAAAAACAATGACTCTATTGCCCTTCAACTATTTGTCTCAGCAATCTCTTACTTTCATAACACCAAGATTAGCACTTAACCAAAATTCAATGTTAGGCATTCGAGAGTTAATTAAAACACATAACTTACATATACACAAGTAGGACTTGGTTGAAACAATGGTGATGGTTTCTGTTAAGCATGTTTCAAACAAGTATGATTCAACTCCTCACAAGTTATATCCACTCTTTCTTCTCTCAGATCATGGCAATGCTTAAAGCTTATACACTCAAGTATATGTGAAAGATAGCAAGTATATCACATAATTCAAGAAACGAAAGCACATGTATAATTTTCTTTAAAGATCTCATGAAGGATACCAACTACTTGCACAGATGGACCCAAGCCATAGGTTCAACTCTTGTAACTCATCTCCACATCAAAGGCTGTCCCATCTTAAGGATCAAGAAGGTCTTATCAAGGGTTGTAATGGGGCTAGGGCTTAAGGTTTAAGGAAATGAAAGGTAAGGATTTATCAAAGTGTCCTAAAAACCTAGCAGAGCATATGTAGATGTAGAGACCTCAAGAAATCCACCAAGGTATTGCAAAAACGTCACTTTCCCTAGAGGTAACATAAAAGGGGCCTAATGTCTTCATGTTGGGCCCAATCTTCATTGTAAACTTCCCTTGAACTATAGTGAATGGACAAAGGCCAAATTTTTCTGTAGTGGGCCTTCAGTTCAACGTAAACTCCAAAATCACCAAGTATGGGGGACTAAAATCCATAAACATTTTTCTTTCTTTCTTTTTAGCCGTATACATTTTTTTTTTTTTTTTTCTTTTTCTCGGCTTTTTCATATATTTTTCTTTATGGACAAGTCTACCCCCACACTTTAACTTTCACCTCTTCTCAATTTTCATCCTTAGCACCAAACCCACGAAGTATGTCTCAAAAGATAGCTCCACTAAGTTCTTAGAACAAAGGGTAGGGTTTTAACTATACTAAGCTTCATGGTTAAGGGTTTAAGGGTGATGAATGAAAAGGCTCAATGTAGGCTCAAAGGGGCTTATCTAGGGGAGTCCCACGACGGGCACAATTAGGGACACAGGTTTATTTGGCAATGGTGGAAATTCCTAGGGTACCTCTATCCCTTCCAGAATCAGGGCCATGTATTGACAAACGTCTCAACAAGCACAAGAGTGAATTCTAGCATTCTCTAGTCCATCAAACTTAATCTATGGCAAGCAATCAATCAAATGAAGAATAATGAGATCATCAAAATATCGCCAAGAAAATAAGAATATATTTTTCATTTCACTCCAAGAAAAAGGGACATGGCTCAATTATCTCACATGGGCTTATATGAATCAAAACTCATCCTAACATGCTCATATTCTGTACCAAAGTTTTCGAATCCATATCCACTACAAGGCACACATTTTTCATATATCTCAATTAACCAAAGAATACCATGTTTAAAAATCATCTCAATCTTGTGATCCTCTTTAGTCATGATTTTAGAGATATAGAATCATCCTAGACAGTTGAAAGGGCATCCTAAGACTCAAAACAAAAACAAAAGCAACGAAAATTTTTAATTTTTGACATTTTTCAATTTTTTGTATTTTTCAATATATGACTCAAGATAAAAGTGTAAATCCCTTCCCCACACTTAAATATTGCATTGTCCTCAATGTAATCAATAAAAGCATGCAATGGAACACTTAAGCATATAGGGATGAAATTTACGAAAATGACTACCAACATAAAGAAAAATTGGAGAAGTAAAAGGGAGAGATAAAACAAATCTGCGTTGATGACTCCTCCACAGCTACTTCAGAATTGGGTTGCCTCCCAAGCAGCGCTTAATGTTTATAGTCTTTCAGCCTAGACTTGTACCTCCATTTAATCCTCAGGGTTTGGAACGTTTTGGAGGGGTACATCCTCCACTTCATGTTCCACAAATGCCTCATAGTAAGGCTTCAAGCGATGGCCATTCACTTTGAACTCGTTGCTTGTATGTTCACTCTTTATCTGCACAGCTCCATGAGGAAACACATGAGTGATAACAAAAGGTCCAATCCAACGAGAACGAAGCTTACCTGGGAAGAGTTTGAGACGAGAATGGAAGAGAAGAACTTTTTGACCCACAACAAAAGTCTTTCTTCGAATCATTTTGTCATGGAATGCCTTAGTCTTATCCTTGTAAATTTTAGCACTTTCAAAGGCATCATTCCTTATCTCCTCTAACTCTTGCAATTGCAACTTCCTATGAAGCCCAGCTGCATCCATATCCATGTTGAACTGCTTCACAGCCCACCAAGCTTTGTGCTCCAACTCCACAGGTAAATGGCATGGTTTCCATAGACAATTCGATATGGTGACATACCTATGAGAGTTTGTATGCAGTTCTGTAGGCCCACAAGCATCCTCTAGACGCAAGGACCAGTCCTTCCTGTTGGGGTTCACAGTCTTCTCCAATATCCCTTAATCTGACGATTAGAGACCTCAGCCTGCCCACTAGTTTGTGGGTGATAAGGTGTAGAAACCTTATGTGTGACATCATATCTCTTCAAGAGAGCCTCATCGTCCGATTGCAAAAATGGGATCCTCCATCACTAATGAGAACTCTAGGCATTCCAAACCTGCTAAAGATGTTAGACTTGATAAAATCTGCAACAACCTTAGAGTCATTAGTTCTAGTGGCCTTTGCTTCCACCCATTTGGAAACATAGTCCACTGCAAGTAAGATATAGAGAAACCCAAAAGATGAAGGGAAAGGTCCCATGAAATCTATACCCCAGACATCAAATATTTCAACAGTTATTATATTGGACAATGGCATTTGATTTCTAGGACCTAGATTTCCTGTTCTTTGGCACTTATCACAAGTTAAACAATAGGCATGTGCATCCCTAAATAATGTTGGCCAATAGAACCCAGACTCTAGCACCTTAAACGCAGTCTTCTTAGACCCAAAGTGTCCCCCACATGCTTTAGAGTGGCAAAAAGAAAGTATAGCATTATGTTCATGTTCAGGCACACATCTCCTAATCAATTGATCAGAGCAATACTTCCACAAATAAGGTTCATCCCAAACATATTGCTTAACAGTTTTCTTAAGCCTATCCCTATGAGCACGTGACATGGTATCAGGAATCTTTCTAGACACAATATAATTCACAATGTCTGCATACCATGGTTCACTTACCTGAAGTCCAAAGAGTTGCTCGTCTGGAAATGTCTCCACCAGAGGGAGATAATCTTCTGCATGCACTAAGCGACTCAAGTGGTCAGCTACCACGTTCTCACTACCCTTCTTGTCCTTGATTTCCACGTCGAATTCTTGCAAGAGTAGGATCCATCTGATGAGCCTTGGTTTCGCCTCCTTCTTGGTCATCAAGTATTTCAAAGCTGCATGGTCAGTAAAGATAGTAACTTTGGTACCAAGTAAATAGGAGCGAAACTTCTCAAGGGCAAAGACAACTGCAAGGAGCTCTTTCTCTGTGGTGGAGTAGTTCATTTGTGCATCATTGAGAGTCCTTGAGGCGTAGTAGATGGCATAGGGCAGCTTTTCCTTCCTTTGTCCCAAAACGGCTCCAACTGCGTAGTCAGAGGCATCACACATTAACTCAAAGGGCAAGGACCAGTCTGGAGGTAACATGATGGGGGCAGATGTCAACAACTCCTTAAGCTTGTCAAAAGCTTCTTGACACTCCTTGTCAAAGTGAAAGGGCACATCCTTCTGGAGTAGTTGACATAAGGGTCTCGAAATTTTGGAGAAGTCCTTGATGAACCTCCTGTAAAAACCTGCATGACCAAGGAAAGAACGAATCTCTCTCACAGAAGTGGGAGAGGGTAAGTGACGCACAATATCAACCTTGGCTTTATCAACCTCTATACCCCTAGCAGATACAATATGTCCTAGAACTATTCCTTGTTTAACCATAAAATGGCATTTTTCCCAGTTTAAGACAAGGTTAGTTTCCATGCAACGTTTCAGAATTATCTCCAGATTATTAAGACAATCATCAAAATTCTTTCCAAAAACTGAAAAGTCATCCATGAATACCTCTATGATTTTCTCAATATAATCTGAAAAGATACTTACCATACACCTCTGAAAGGTACCTGGAGCGTTGCAAAGTCCGAAAGGCATACGTCTATAGGCAAACGTTCCAAAGGGGCAAGTGAAGGTTGTCTTCTCTTGATCTTCATTTGCAATTGCAATCTGGTTGTAACCAGAGTATCCATCCAGGAAGCAGTAGTAGTCATGTCCAGCTAGGCGCTCAAGCATCTGGTCAATGAATGGCAGAGGAAAGTGGTCTTTCCTTGTGGTTGCGTTGAGCCTCCTATAGTCAATGCATACTCTGTGCCTGTTACTGTCCTTTGGGGCACCAGTTCGTTATCAGCATTCTTTACCACAGTGATCCCAGACTTCTTGGGCACGACCTGAACTGGAGAGACCCACTTGGAGTCAGAAATAGGGTAGATTACCCCACAATCAAGGAGTTTGATAACCTCCTTCTTCACTACTTCCATCATTGGAGGGTTGAGACGACGTTGAGCCTCTCTAGTGGTTTAGACCCCTCCTCTAGAAGTATCCTGTGGACGCAAGTTGTAGGGCTGATTCCCTTGATATCCGCCAATGTCCATCCTATGGCGGTCTTGTGTTGCTTCAACATTTCCACCAACTTCTCTTCTTGTGGAGTTGTTAGTGCAGAGGACACAATCACTGGCAAGGTTTCCTTGTCCCCTAAGTAGACATACTTCAAATGGTCTGGAAGAGGTTTTAGCTCAAGTTCTGGGGCCTGGACCACTGAAGGTAAAGTCTTGTTAGTGGATAACTGAATGGACAATGGAGAAACAGACTTACCTATAAAGGGTGATGCCTCAAGGAAGGAGACGTTTTCAATGATTTTATCCTCACAAGTGTCTTTCAACTTGTCCTCTGAGATGGTGACGCCTTCCTTTGTATAGCCTACCCCACTCTCAAGGGTAGTGACTAGGGTATCCTCATGCATAACATCAAACATTTCTGCACAAGTTCATCCAAAATGTCAGCAGAAAAACAATCATTAACCTCTAGGGATACCTCATGGCTTCAAAGATGTTAAAGCCAATAATGTCACCATCGAACTCCATTGTAAGAGAGCCTTCATACACATCAATCTTCGTCCTAGCTGTCCTTAAGAAAGGACGTCCCAAAAGCAATGGAGTGGAACTTACAGGGAGTCCTCCATTTCCAATACATAAAAATCAGCTGGGAAGATAAGATGGTTAACCTGTACAAGCACATCCTCCAACAAACCTCTAGGGTATGCATTGGATCTGTCAGCTAACTGAATGATAACATTGTCAGATTTAAGTTCCCCTAGACCTAGGGTTTCATAAACAGAGTAGGGCATAACATTAACAGATGCACCTAGGTCTAGCATGGCATTCTTAAATCTAGAGTTACCAATAGTACAAGGAATGGTAAAGCTTCCAGGATCCTTACACTTTGGAGGGATCTTCCTCTGAATTAGGGCAGAGACATTCTCACTTACCTTTACCACCTCCTTTTCACGGTTTACTCTCCTAGTAGTGCAAAGCTCTTGAGGAACTTGGCATACTTAGGGACTTGCTTGATGGCCTCTAGGAGGGTAGGTTTACTTGCACCTTCTTGAAAGTTTCCAAGATAGCTTGGTCACTTTCATCCTTCTTAGATTGGGCAAACCTGCGTGGGAAGGGCATGCAAGAAGAAGAAGGGTTAGCAATAACCGAATTTGATAAGTTAGAATTATTACCTTTGATTTCCGGTTTTGCCTTTAAAGATGAGGATGCCTTGGTCTCTTCCTTTGACGTTGCAGGGTCCTTCTCAATACCCAACTTGGTGGGTTCTTGGTCTTCCTCAATTTCTATGCTCATTGGACCTTCTTGGGTTGCTTGGGTGGATCCACAAATGGTCTCCCACTCCTCGTAGTCACAACTGATGCATTCTCCACATTACCCTTAGGGTTAGGTATTGTGCCACTAGGAAGCTTCCCAGTCTCATGAATCTTGCTCATGAAGTCCACAACTTGGCCCATCTGTTTCTTAAGATCTGCAATATCCTTAGTGTGGGTCTGTTGTCCTTGAATCAAAGCTTGAGTAGAGTTTGTCAAGGCCTGGGTGGAACTAGTCAAGGCTTCCAACGTTTGTCATAGTGAGACATTGAAGGTCCTGAGTTCTGTTGAGGAGGGGGCATGTAGGGCCTTTGAAAAGATGATCCTTGGAATGAAGGCCCTTGAGGACGTTGGAAGTTCCCACCAAGAGGATTCTGATACGCTCAAAGCAAGCATATAATTTAACCCTAGAAATATCATTAGTAGTATAAGCAAGTAGGGATCGTTCTATTCCGGGATTGAGGGTACACCTGTCAATGTAAGACAATTTAAACAATTAAAATAAAAACAAAGTATACTATTCACATATAAACACTATTCACGAATTTAGGGGGGTTTAGGTTTTTGGTTTTTCGAAAATTAAAAACAAGAATTAAAACTAAGTATAAACAAAAACACAAATACAAGAATGAAATGTAAGAAACAAAGATTAAAACCAACTTTACAATTGAATTCGAATTAACTCTACATTGTTCTTCCAAGTCATGTGAAAGGAGTTGATCATGTGAAACATTCGAAAGCAAACGATTTCCCATATTTTACTTTTCAACGCTAATTAATCTAAATGAAAGCACATAGATTAATCCTATCAAACATGTAATCAAACCCTAGAAAGCTAGTCAATCATACATGTTCAACGCAAGAAGTTCAAGGAAAGGCTATCAACTCAAGTGTACAACTTAGTATGAATAAGTTCACCTAATTGCAATCCTCTTCAATTGAATTCGATTTTTGTCCAAAACCTTTACTACTTTGATTCAAGTTTACACAAAACGAAAAGTCGATTTCATGTTCTTAAACCTAGCACCAATTATATCAAAACCCTAAGTGTTTGCAACCACATAAGATTAAAATACAAAAGTATCTATAAAGCAAATTCAATCGAACAATCACACATAAGCAACTATGGAATCACAACATAGAAATCGAAAATCCTTTATTCAATCATAAAATTTCAGATTATAAACCTTGTTCAAACATCAATGTCAACTAGAAACAATTCTCACGAAACAAAGCAAGATTACAAAGAAAGAGGTTGAATTACACCGTGAGATGGAGATGGGGATGAAGGATGAAACGTTATGGATTCTTGAATCTCGAAAGCGAGCTTCAAGGTGGAGGATGGATGATGATGCTCACGGCTCCTTCTTCTTCTTCTTCTCCCTTGCTTGAAACGTTGAATGCACTAGAGGATGGAGAGAGCTTTCGCGTAGAGAGAATTTTCTGATTATGGGGTGGGTGACTTTGAGACGTCTAGGGTGTAGTATATATATGGGACGACATGTCTTGGCCTCCAAGCCGTGATTTTCTGTTTAGTTTCTCAAGGAATTAAATTAATAATTCCACATGCCTTCCACCAATGAGAAATTGCCAAATAAGCCCTAGTGTGTCATCCAACCAATCACAAAACTCCAAGAAGATTCCCTAATATATTCTTGCCGAAATTCCTTGAATATTTCTGATTTTCTTCTTGTATTTTCGTCCAAATATACTTAGGGTTTCTAGGAATGAATCTAGACGCCATTTGGTGCTTTTCTCGATTTCTTTCCTTAAACTTCACCCTAGAAAATCTCTTGGCGTAATCTTTTATTTTCTTCTTGATTTTCACGCCACTTTTCTCTCCTCCCTTTGGTTTTCACGGCAACACATCCCTAGGGTTTACTTCTTGCGTCACAAACCCTAATTTCATGGGCTTTGATGGGCCTTGATCCATTTTGCCGAAAATCCAAAGAGTTCTTGGGCCTCGTTGCTTCTTCTTTAAGCCTTCTCATCTTCCAACGCAAAACACATTATTTTTCCATTTCTTTTTCATGGTTGCGTTGGAAACTTGCTAGGGAAGCCTTCCTCCATTTCGCAGGGTTTCCTGGTTGGACTAGGAAAGCTTATTTCTTCATTTCTGCTCAATTGTGTGGCCCTTTTTCTCTCATATTTGTTCGTCTTGATGTTCGCAAGCTCCTCTTTCTATTCGTGCGTTCATTTCCACTTTTTAGCTCGGAGGTCCTGAAAATAGAAACTAGTATGAAAAAAATGGAAACTTACCTAATTTGAAAAATAGAAACTTTCTAAAATTGAGAAATGGAAAGTTTCTAAAAATGAAAATAGAAACTTACTAAAAATGAGAAATGAGAAATGAGAAATGAGAAATGAGAAATGAGAAATGAGAAATGAAAAATGAGAAATGAGAAATGAAAACTACAAAAATGGAAACTTTCTACAATAAGGAACTTTCCCAATCAAAGAATGGAAACTTTCCCAAACAGGGATTTTCAAGGAAATGGCGCAGAAAATGTAGGGAAATGCAGTTAAAACGTCGCATTAAAATGCTCCTATCAGATTCTGAACGTTATCATTGTTAGTCCACTTGAAGTTGGGATGGTCCCTCCATCCTGGGTTGTACGTATTGGAGTAAGGGTCATGTCTAGGACGTTGAGGTCCTCCTTGGTATCCTCCTTGATATCCTCCAATAGCATTTGCAGATTCCCATCCTCCATTCTCATTAAGTTGAGGGCACTGATCTGTAACATGCCCTTGCATAGAGCATACCCCACAAGCTATTGTTGCACTTGGTCCCTTGGAACTTACCACTTGGTTCATGAGTAGAGTAAGCTTATTCAGTTGGTCCTCAATTGCAGTATTCTTGCTCATCTCATGCACCCTACGAGTAGAGTGTCCTACCCCTCATATTGTTGAGAGTTCAAGGCACGATTAGCTATCAGCTCCTTCCCAACTGTAGGGGACTTATCCACAAAAGCTCCTCCAGCTGCAGCATCCAACATTTGCCTTTCCAAGGGTAAGAGTCCTTCATAAGAAACATGTGAGTAGGGTCTCATCCTTCATCTGATGTTGAGGACATTGTGCAAGTAAGGAATTGAACCTCTCATAGTAAGCAGCATAGGACTCATCATGGGCTTGCTCTATTCCACTGAGCTTCTTTCTAAGTGTGATGACCTTAGAAGCTGGGAAGTATTTCTCCAAGAAGGCCTTTCTCATTGTCTCCCATGAAGTGATACGTCCTGCAGGGAGTTCATATAGCCAATCCTTGGCTCTATCAGCTAGAGAGAATGGAAATGCTCTCATCTTAAGAAGGTTCTCATCTGCCCCTTGTGGTTGCATGTTTGCACAAACAGATTGAAATTCTCGAACATGCTTGTTAGCGTCCTCCATATTAAGTCCATGGAAGATAGGGAGCTTGTGCAACAAACCACTCTTTAGCTCAAACTCTGCTTGTCTTCCAGCTGCAGGGGGAGGGTATACTATGCCTGTAGGGGTCCTCCTTCAACAGTTGCAGTGGAAAGTTCCCTAATAGATGCCATTCTCTCTTCTTCGACTTCTTCAGGTGGTGGTGAAGGTGGTGGTGTAGAGTTGGACGAAATCACAGGTGAAGGTGAACGTGAAGGAGGAGATGGACTTGGTGTAGGTGATGTAGACTCCTCAGAACAGTAGGTCCTCTTCCCTTGTTCGTTAAAGATGTACCCTCTGTGTGTCGAAGGGGAAGGGCTTGTCTGTTCAAGAAGTGAAGGACCCTTCAAGCGAGCGAGCCTTGCTTCAATTTCCTTTAGTGTAGAGGATCTAAAAGGCTCGGTCATTCATAGGAATCCTGAACATCATCAAAATTCAAAGAAGTTAGCAAAGTATAAAGTGAGTTAATTACAAATTAGTGATTTATACATCAACCTTACTATTCACGAGTCACTATTCACAAGTTACTATTCACGACTTTACTATTTATGATTTATACAAGTATAAAGAGAAGTATAAATTACAAACTATCCACAATCTTTTCACAAATAAACCACAAAAGAAATTTATACAAGTATAAAATGTACAAAACAACACAATTTACAAGTGGAGGTTATGTTCAAGTATCTTATTATCTTTACAAAATAAAGTTAATATCTCAATTGATTACAAGTTGTAAGTCGAGCCCAATAGAAACCACTACTATTGGTGAGATACGATCTAGGGATAGTCGCCTAGACATAAGTCACTTCCCTTTGTTTCAGAAGGCTAGATGGCCAGATTAAGAGGTAAGTGAGAGGGAGGACTCATTTTGGTGACACTACGGAGGCTACTCCCTCATTGAGGTTTAGGCCCCTATTGGCTACTCCCACATTGTGGTTTACGCACGGTCTATAGTATCTCTGAGATCCAATTTGAACCCATCACCCAGGGTCTCAACCTAAGACACCACCTATATGCCCCTTACTCAGCTTGGAAAGGACTCATGTGTTAGACAGTTCTCCAAATGCTAATAAAAGCCGCCCTCAACCTCATAAGACCTTAGAAAGGCACTAATGAAGGGTTAAGGCCAATATTAACAAAAGGGCCCTTATCTACTCATACGATTTTACACACTTATAATAAATCAAGAATGTAACAATATTCACAATTAATTCTTTACATTTCCTTTGTTTAACACGATTAGACACCATTTACACAAAACTTTCACACAAACAAACAAAACGTCACTATTCACATCTAATTATTATTATTATTATATATATATATATTTTTTTTTTTTTTTTTTTTTTTTTTTTTTACGAAATTAAGTAAAATTACTTCTATTCTTTCCTTTTCTTTATAATTATTTTCAACACTTAGGTACGGGAACAGGGAGTCTCGATGTGCAATGGGACTGAAACAGCAACCCTTTTCAAGACTATGTAGTCGTCTAGACACAAAGTCCCTCCTACATCCTTTGGGCAACCTTACTGAAATGGCCAGGTAGGGGAGGGCGACCACGAGAGGTAGAATCCATTTTGGCATGAGCTACTCCCACATTGTGGTTTAGGCTCATTTGCACGCACTTCTGGATTCAAGAACCAGTCATGAGCGTTGTCCCCTTCCTAGACACCATCCCACATAGGCTATACTTACTTGGATATAAAAGGTCCTAAGTGTGAAGACAGTTCAATGAATGTTAATAAAGGCCGCCCTCAACCTTAAGGGACCTGAACTAGGTACCAATAAGGGGTTTAGGCCAATATTAATAAACACGACTTCACCTATTCCATCTTTAATTTACAACCTACAATTAAAATTCGTATTCAACAATATAAATAACAACCTAAGTAATTAATCTACTAATTTTCGACAATTACAAAATAATTAACGAATAAATTTTTTTTTTTTTTTTTTTTCGGTCACAATATACAAAACAAATATTCACAATATGGCAAATGATTTTTCAATCCCCGGCAACGGCGCCAAAAATTGTTGTCGCTTTTATCGAGCGACCAATTTAACCCTGAAATGTCATTAGTAGTATAAAGTAAATAGGGATCGTTCTATTCCAGGGATTGAGGGTACACCTGTCATTATCAAACAATTAAACAATTAAAATTAAAACAAAGTATAATATTTACAAAAATAAAACAAAATATATACATATTTACGAAAAAGGGGGGATTTTTGATTTTGGTTTTCTATTTTCGAAAATAAAAGCTAACTAAATAATTAAAAACGCAAAAACATAAAAATATAAATGGAATGTAAGAACAAAGATCAAAGTCGAAACTCATGATTAAAATTGATTCAAGTTCATCATTGTTCATCATAGTCATGCAAGAGGAGTGATGCGCCTTTTGGGAAGCGACCAATTTAACCCTGAAATTTCGTTAGTAGTACGTAATAAATAGGGATCGTTCTATTCCGGGGATTGAGGGTACACCTGTCATTGTCAAACAATTAAACAATTAAAATTAAAACAAAGTATAATATTCACAAATATATTCACAAGTATAAACATTATTTACGAAAAAGGGGGATTTTGTTTTTGGTTTTTCGAAAATAAAACTAAGTTAACAAAACAATTAAAATGCAAAAACATAAAAATACAAATGGAATGAGAGAACAAAGATCAAAAACCGAAACATATGATTAAAATTGATTCAAACCCTAATATTGTTCATCTAAGTCATGAGAAAGGAGTTGATCATGTGAAACATTCGAAAGCAAATGAATTCCCATTTTTTACTTTTC
The DNA here is from genome assembly GCF_002994745.2 of Rosa chinensis. NCBI lineage: Eukaryota > Viridiplantae > Streptophyta > Magnoliopsida > Rosales > Rosaceae > Rosa > Rosa chinensis. The sequence goes on along the minus strand of NW_020126818.1, from coordinate 175,836 downwards.
AATGCTAATTAACCTAAGCGAAAGCACCTAGATTAATCCTATCAAACATGCAATCAAACCCTAGAAAGCTAGTCAATCATGTCATGTTTAACGCATTACACATAGAGAAAGGCTATCAACTCAAGTGTACAACTTAGTATGGAAAAGTCCACCTAATTGCAATTCTCTTTAATTAAATTCGATCTTTGTACAAAACCTTTACTACTTTGATTCAAGTTTACACAAAACGAAAAGTCGATTTCATGTTCTTAAACCTAGCAACAATCATGCATAAATCCTATAAGTGTCGACCCAAATAAGATTAATACACAAAGGATATCTATAACGTAAATTTAATTAAACAAACCCACATAAGCAACTCTTGAAGAACAATAATATGAATCTGAAAATTCTCAATTAATCATAAAAATTCCAGAAATTAATATTTGTTCATACATATATGTCAACTAGAACAAAACCAACGAAATCAAAGCAAAGGTTACAAAGGAGAATCGGATTACACCGTGAGATGGAGATGGTGATGAACGATTGATGTAGTGGTCTCTTGAATCTCGAAAGCAAGCTTCAAGGATGGTGATGGAGGATGATGCTCACGGCAATTCTTCTTCTCCCTTGGCCTTGCTTGAACTCGTGGCTTGCTCTAGAGGGTGGAGGAACTCACGGCTATGCTAGAGAGATTTTCTGATTTTTTTCTAAAGTGTAAAACACAAAGGAGGGGAACTCTTGACGTTGAGAAAAGGGGAGAATATATAGGGGACGGCCTCCTTGCTCTCCAAGCCGTGTAAAACTCATGGAATTAATCTGAAAATTCCACATAATTTCCTCCAATAATATCTTGCCAAATCAGCCCTATGAGGTGGTTCAACCAATCACAAAATTCCATTTAATTCCCTAATAATCTTGGCCGAAATTCCCTTGATAATATTCTGATTTTATACTTTAAATTCGGCCAAAATTCCTTTAGGGAATATAGGAATGTATCTAGACTTCTTTTGAGCTTTTCTTGGTCTCCACCTTTTTCTCTTTCCTTTTATTTCTCCCTTGAATTTCTCTTGGCGTCAATCACCCTAGGGTTTCTTGATTTCACGTTGATTACCTCTTTATCTCTCTCCCTTTGCACGGCAAACACATAAAATTACTCCTCCAAGAATATTTTCTTTCCATAAAAATAGCCCTAGAAAATCTCCACCGAAATCTTCTTTTAATTTCTGATTTTCACGCCAACTTCCTTGTTTATCTCTTAGGATTTTACGGCAACAACTCCCTAGGGTTTACTCTTTGCGTCACAAACCCTAATTCCATGGGCTTTTATGGGCCTTTAATCCAATTGCCGAAAATCCACTTCATTCTTGAGAGTTTTTTGGGCCTCCATGCGCCACCTTTATGCCATGTCATCATCTAGAGTCTTCAAGAAGCTTCTCTCATGCCATGTCACTTCATTAATTCGATCTCCATTCTTGGTTGGCTTAAGAGTCTTGTTTTGGCAAGCTTTCCTTTTCTGGACAGGGTTTCCTAGTTGGACCAGGAAAGCTTCATTTCTTCATTTCTGCTCATTTGTGCTTCCCTTTGTACTTCATCTTGTCTCCCTCCAACGTTGGCTAGCTTCTCTCTCCATTTGTGAGTTCATTTCCACTTTTTAGCTCGGAAGTCCTGAAAATAGAAACTAATAAGAAAAATAGAAACTTTCCTAAAATGAAAAATGGCAACTTTCCTAAACTGAAAATGGAAACTTCCTAAAAATGAAAAATAGAAACTACAAAATAGAAACTTTCTACAAATAGGAACTTTCCCAATCAAAGAATGAAAACTTTCCTAAACAGGGTTTTACTAAGGAAATAACGCAAGAAATGTAGGAAAAAGCAAGTAAAACGTCGCATTAAAATGCTCCTATCAAGGAGTTGATCATGTGAAACGTTCAAAAGCAAACAATTTCCCATATTTTACTTTCAATGCTAATTAACCTAAGCGAAAGCACCTAGATTAATTCTATCAAACATGCAATCAAGCCCTAGAAAGCTAGTCAATCATGTCATGTTTAACGCAATAAACACCTAGAAAGGCTATCAACTCAAATGTGCAACTTAGTATGAAAAAGTCCACCTAATTGCAATCTTCTTTGATTAAATTCGGTTTTTGTACAAAACCTTTACTACTTATCGATTCAAGAACACAAAACCAAAAAGTTGATTCATGTTCTCAAATTCGTAGCAACAATCACATAAGAACCCTAAATGTTTCGAACCATTCAAGATAATCATACAAAAGATTTCTATCATGCAAATTTAATCAAACACTCACACAAAAGCAACCATAAATCGCAATATATGAATCTGAAAATTAACAATTCATCATAAAATTTCAGAAAACAATACTTGTTCATACATATGTGTCAACTAAGGCAAAACCAACGAAAATACAAAGCAAAGGTACAAGGAGAATCGGATTACACCGTGATGAAGATGAGATGAATGAAGTGATGATGTGGTCTCTTGAATTTCGAAAGCAATCTTCAAGGTGGAGGGTGGATGGTGTGCACGGCTTGTCTTCTTCTTCCTTGGCCTTGCTTGAACTTCGTGGTTGCCCTAGAGGATGGAGAAGAACACGGCTAAGCTAGAGAGAGTTTTCTGATTTTTTTCTCAAAGTATAAACGTAAAAGAATGGAACTTGGGAACCCTTGACGTTGAGAGAAGAGAGGAATATATAGGGGACGGCTTCTAGGTCTTCAATCCGTCCACAACCCTAGCAAAGCTCACGGCAATCTCTTGCTTCCTCCACATAATTTTCTCCAATGATTTCGTGCCACATAAGCCCTATGAGGTGGTGCAACCAATCACAAAATTCCAATATAAATTCCCTAAATAATCTTGCCGAAATATATATAGATATTTTCTGATTTCCTTCACCAATTTCGGCAACAATATACTTAGAGAATAAAGGGGGACGAACCTAGACTCCTTTGAGAGCTTTTTGTGTTCAACACATATTCTCTTTCCTTTAAAAGCTCCCTAAGAAATCTCCACGAAATCTCTTTATTTTTTTCTGATTTTTCCTCACGGCAAAACCCTAGTTTTTCTCTTCATTATCTTTTGCCGAATTCCCTAGGGTTTGCACGGCATCCCCTTGTTTTCCTCTTGGCTTGGACGGCTAGGTCTTCTAGGGTTTTATCTCTTGATTTATTTCCATAAAAATAACCCTAGAAAATCTCCTTTTAATTTCTGATTTTCTTGGACGCCACCTCCTTGTTTCTCTCTTGCAAATTCACGGCAACAACAACCTTAAGGGTTAGGGTTTGCGTCACAAACCCTAATGTCATGGGCTTTGATGGGCCTTTATCCAATTTGCCGAAAATCCAAAGAGTTCTTGGGCCTCGTTGCTTTATCTTCAAGCCTTCTCATTTTCCAACGCAAAACACAATATTCTTCCATTTCTTTTTCATGGTTGCGTTGGAAACTTGCTAGGGAAGCCTTCCTCCATTTTGTAGGATTTCCTGGTTGGACTAGGAAAGCTTGTTTCTTCATTTCTGCTCAAATGTGTGGGCCATTTTCTCTCATGTTCGTTCGTCTTGATGTTCGCAAGCTCCTCTTTCCATTCGTGCGTTCATTTCCACTTTCTAGCTCGGAGGTCCTGAAAATAGAAACTATACTTAAAATAGAAACTTTCTAAAAAAATGAAAATAGAAACTTACTAAAAATGAAAAATAGAAACTTTCCAGAAATGAGAAATGAAAAATGAGAAATGAGAAATGAGAAATGAAAAATGAAGACAAAAATGGAAACTTTCTACAATAAGGAACTTTCCCAATCAAAGAATGGAAACTTTCCCAAACAGGGATTTTTCAAGGAAATGGCGCAGAAAAGTGTAGGGAAATGCAGTTAAAACGTCGCATTAAAATGCTCCTATCAGAGGCAGAGCTAGGGGTCGAGGTAGACCCAGAGGCAGAGGTAGAGCCCGAGGTAGAGGCGGGATTCCTCCTCCTGTTGAGGAGATGTTTGAGAATGATGTGGAGGCATCAAATGTTGAGTTGCCTGTTCCACCTGTGGTGGAGGTTGCTAATGTTGTAGATCCTACTCGTTTGTCGAAGTTGGCAAAGGAGATTTCGAGATTGGGAGGAGTTCCATTTCAGGGAGGTACGGATCACATGTTGGCAGACCAATGGATTGAGAATATGAAGACCTACTTCGAGATGGTCGTCTGTGACGACATTGAGAAGAGGAAGATTTCCACGTTTATGCTCCAAGGCGATGCACGGGTTTGGTGGAATGGCACACAGAGGGTGATGGACGTGTCCACCATGACCTGGAATGAGTTTGTGGAACTGTTCAGGAAGAAGTACTTTCCGCCTTCAGTGAGGGAGCAGATGGAAAGGGAATTCATCTCGTTAGTCCAAGGGACTAAGAGTGTGAGGGAGTATGAAGCTGAGTTCTCAAGGTTGTATCGCTTTGTGAGGCAGATGGATGCTGAGAGCTTAGCTATGAAGTTTCAGTGGGGACTGAATGCTTCAATCCGGCGCGATGTCGCTGTTCTGGGACTGAAGACAGTGGAGCTCATTTTCGTCAAGGCTATGGCCATTGAGCAAGAGAATTTGACTCTCCAAGAACACGAATCGGCTGAAAGGAATTTCCAAAGAAAGGGAAAGGCAACTGCGGGGAGCAGTAAGGCATCTGGGGATCGAGGTGGATTCTGGAAGAGACAGAGGACTAATCAGCAGGCACCAGCTAGGGCTGCAGCTGCACCTGCTAGGGTTGCACCTAATAGGCCAGTGGCGAACCCGAAGTGTTTCAATTGCAATGAGATGGGCCATGTCGCTCGAGATTGCAAGAAACCTAAGAACTTGGCATGCTTCACATGTGGCCAGACGGGGCACTTCTCAAGGGATTGTACCCAGCAGGGTAGGGGACAAGGAAATCAGCAGAGGCATCTACCTCCGGGAAATGCAAGGGTGTTTGCTATTGGTCAGCAGAATGTCGGAGTGGAAGGTACCTTATCCTTATTTGATTTCTTTGCTAGGGTGTTATTTGATACGGGAGCGTCCCACTCTTTCATATCTAGTTCTGTGGTTGATATGTTAGGTTTAACTCCTAGGCCTCTTGCTAGACCCTTGTGTGTTATTTCCCCACTTGGTATTTCCCTTGAGCTTGATAAGTTTCGTGATGCTTGTCCAATTGTGATTGGTGGTAAGGAGTTTACCGCGGCCTTGATTGTGTTAGCAAATCATAAGTATGATGTCATTTTGGGTATTGATTGGCTGAGGCCAAATCATGCTATGATTGATTGCTTTGAAATGGTAGTATCATTTCATATACCTGGGCAGCCGGTGTTTCGTTATCGGTGTCTTAGGTCAGATACTGCTTTAAGGGCAGGATTCTTAGCTCATGTGGAGTCAGTGAGTTGTACTGCGGTTAGGGCAGAGATTTCTGTGGTTTCCGAGTACAGTGATGTATTTCAGGAAATATCAGGATTACCTCCAAGAAGGGAAGTGGATTTTGCTATCGATGTGATACCAGGTACTGCACCTGTATCTATGGCACCATTTCGGATGGCACCAACTGAACTTAAAGAGTTGAAGGAGCAAATTGATGGTTTACTTGAGCAAGGGTTCATTAGACCTAGTACTTCTCCTTGGGTGCACCTGTGGTGTTTGCGAAGAAGAAGGATGGTTCACTAAGGTTGTGTGTGGATTATCGGCAGTTGAACAAGGTGACGATTAAGAATAGGTACCCTTTACCTAGGATTGATGACTTGTTCGACCAGCTTAAGGAAGCTGCTGTATTCTCGAAGATCGATTTGAGATCCGGATATCACCAGTTGAGGGTGAAAGATTGATAGGAGCAAAAAAGTGTGACGATATTATTAATTATGTGCCTCATTTTAGCCTTATTTCTCCCTTAGTTTAGTGTTTTGAGTCATTAAGTCATTTTGAAAGTCTTGTTGAGTGTTTGGAGTGAAATAGGCGGAAAAAGTAAAATTCATGAAAAATCCTAGCTGGATCAGGATTCCTAACTGTCAACTATTTTTGCGGTCTTTACATTTTAATTTCCCTTTATTTTCTCTAGAAAATTCTGATATTCTCTTGCTTGTTGTAGGAAACATTGCCTGGTTGAACTCTTGGAAACAGCAATGATGGAGTCATAAAATAAAGCATTAAGATATTTGACCAAGCAATGAAGTTGGGGAATAAAGGAGAAAAGACGTTTTCAGTTGAGGAATAAAAGAAAAAGATGTTTCAGCTGGAAAAATAAATAAGAGAAAGATGTTTCAGCTTGGAAATTAAAGGAATTGCCCCATTATGAGAGGAGTTAAGGCCAGAAAGAAGACGTTTCAGTTGGGAAAGCCAACCAATGCTCCCCTATAAATAGGCAACGTCCAGAACTGAATTTGCATCACTTCCCAGCCAAGATCACTTCCCAGCCAAGATAATTCATTGCCTATCACTTCCCAGCTAAGATAATTCATTGCCTATCACTTCCTAGCCAAAAACTTTTCCAAGACTCTGCCCAATTCACTTCTTAAACTTTCATCACCTACAAGACCATGACACCATCCATCCATCAATCTACAAAGCTCTTAGGCGCTGAGTCAAGGACGCTCCACCACCAAAGCAGAGACAAGTTCATCACCTTGTTGCTAAGCCGCTGAGGAAAGCTTCAAAGTGTAACTATGACTCTACTTATAATTTTTGTTTCGGTTTTGTGTGTTTCAATTTGCGAGTTGTGTAATTGGAGACATGGAATTTTCAGAATATTTTTATTAATATTTTTGAGATTTTCAGTTTATTATTGAGTTAATTTTGAGAATTCTTTTATGATGCATGTTACAATCTTGTGCCCTTTTACGTGTTTAGGTAATTTTCAGAGTTAGGTTAATAAGTTTGCATGCTAGAATAACGGTGAGAGTTTTTGTGTGTTTGCTTAATTTGCCAAGAGTAATTGTTATTTGTTAAGACGCTGAGTTAAACAAGTAGCAATTAGTTCTAAAAAGTGGTAAAAATCATGCTTTAATGATTAAATGATTCTGGAAATTACGTGTTAAATTCTATGTGTAATGGTTAATTTGCACGTGTGAGTTGATTCGAGGGTTAGATAATACTACTAGTTAAGAGAATTACGCTGAGTGTTTTCGAAATTTAGTAGTATTAGGTTTGGTAAGGACTTTTCCGATCCAAACCTACATTAGAACGAATCAGATAAATGGATTGATCCGCTGAGGCTTTTCATTTTGGCTCTTATCTAGGCATTTAAGGTGGGCACATTTTTGTTGCATGTTGAAATGAATTTTCTGTTTTTACACTTAGTAATTTCTGAGTGGTATTGGTCTAGGTTAGGGAAGTCGATCATTGTATATAGTTTTATTTGTTTTGTTTTTATTTTAAGTAGATTAGAAACCAACTTTCAAAACCCCCCATTTTATTCTTTTATTTGTTAATTGACCTTTTTGTGTAGGTGTACCCTACAATCCCGGACTGAACGATCCCTGCTTATCCTATACTGACAACTACATTTTGCAGGGTTAAATTGTGAGGCTATTTAAGCCGCATCAATTTTTGGCGCCGTTGCCGGGGATTGTTAAAATCTCTTGCACTTAAAGTGTCATCGATTTTTTTGCATATAGAATGCATGCTAATTTTTGTACTACACTTGTGGAATGGTGACAAATTGCGATTTCAGTTAGGCCAAGCTTTAATTGTGATTTAGTTTAAGTTTTATGAGTGTTACGAAATTAAGCATGTCTTTTATCATTGTTGTACAATTTGTAGATGTTTTTTTTTTACACCATATTGTAAAGGGAAAAAGATACAAACAGTACCCAACCTATGACCCACTAGTAACTTCAGTACCCAAGTTTTCAAAACTATCACTTTAGTACCCAGGTTATCTAACCCGACCCAACTTTAGTACCTGGAGCCGTTAACTCAGTAACGGCGTCTGACAAGTGGCATATATTGAAGGGTAATTTTGTCTTTTCATATTTAATTCATTATTTTTATACATTGTTTTTTTTTTTTTACCTCTTCTTCGCTCTCTCTCTCTCTCTCTCTCTCTATAACCATTATCAAAGACCAAAAAAAAAAAAAAAACTCTTCCAGCAGCCCCGCGCCTCTTCCTCTCCAGCCCAGCCTCCTCCCCCGCCGCAACCCCTGCCGCGAAGCCCCACAGCCAGCCAGACCAGCACACCAGGCCGAGCGCTGCCCAGCCTCGCCTTGCGCATCGCCTAGCCCCCCCCCCCCCCACGCGTACATCTCCCTCCGCGCCTTGCGCCTCTCTTTCTTCCTCTCATTGAAACCCAGAAAACTGATGTTCTCTCTCCATCTCATTCCCATTCAAATCCAACAAACAAAGAAACATGTTATCAAGCAAAACCAAGAATTTGCATTAATTCAAAACATAGTACAACAAAACCCAGCAACTGGGTAGGAAATACAGAAACGGGGTACAAATTTTGACTGGAGGAGGCCAGAGATGCAGACATGAGATTGAGGTTCTGGAGGAGCAGATTGCGAATCACGAGGGGGATGTTGAGCCTACAATATCTGTGCTTAATGGGTTTGTGGCGTTTACAAGGTATTGCAGGTTCTTGCTTTTCAAATTCGAGGAAGATGAAGTGGGAGTGGGAGTTGGGAGTCAGAAGAAGTCGAGGAAGGGTTTGGGTGGTCTAGCTGAAGAACCGATTGGACGCTGGACAGCAGCAGAGTAGCCGAGCTGAAGAACCGATTGGACGCTGGTCTGGGTGTGTTGCAACGACGCCGGAGTTTGGTAACAACACCGGAACTGGGCAGCGTCGATCTGGAAGAGGAAGCCGACCGGTCTGGGTGGAAGAGGAAGCCCACCGATCTGGACAGCTTTGTAATGATACCGGCTGTGGGGCTTCGCGGCAGGGGTTGCGGCGGGGGGAGGAGGCTGGGCTGGAGAGGAAGAGGCGCGGGGCTGCTGGAAGAGTTTTTTTTTTTTTTTTTGGTCTTTGATAATGGTTATAGAGAGAGAGAGAGAGAGAGAGAGCGAAGAAGAGGTAAAAAAAAAAAAACAATGTATAAAAATAATGAATTAAATATGAAAAGACAAAATTACCCTTCAATATATGCCACTTGTCAGACGCCGTTACTGAGTTAACGGCTCCAGGTACTAAAGTTGGGTCGGGTTAGATAACCTGGGTACTAAAGTGATAGTTTTGAAAACTTGGGTACTGAAGTTACTAGTGGGTCATAGGTTGGGTACTGTTTGTATCTTTTTCCCTATTGTAAATTGAATGTGTTTCACTTAGATTAATATACTTAGGTTATGAATTTAGCTAAATACTTAATTGTTGTAAGTGTGTAAAATCGTATGAGTAGACAAGGGCCCCTTTGTTAATATTGGCCTAAACCCTTCATTAGTACCTTGCTAAGGTCTCTTGGGGTTGAGGGCGGCCTTTATTAGCATTTGGAGAACGGTCTAAAACATTAGTTAATTTCCCAGCTGAGTAAGGGGCGCATACGGATGGTGTCTTAGGTTGAGACCCTGGGTGATGGGTTCAATTGGATCTCAGAGATACTATAGACTGAGCCTAAACCACTATGTGGGAGTAGCCGATAGGGGCCTAAACCTCAATGAGGGAGTAGCCTCCGTAGTATCACTAAAATGAGTCCTCCCTCTCACTTACCTCTTAATCTGGCCATTTTGCCTTCTGAAACAAAGGAAAGAGACTTGTGTCTGGGCGACTATCCCTATATCGTATCTCACCAATAGTAGTGGTTTCTATTGGGCTCGACTTACAACTTGGAACCAATTGAGATATTAACTATGTTTATAAAAAACTCAAAAAAAAAAAAAAAAAAAAAAAAAAAAAAATTGATGTGTGACCTGCTTAAGGTATATTGGATTAAACATGACTTTGTCGAGGGTAGCTGTTCTATAGTCCCATTGCACAAACGAGGTCCTCTGTTCCAGTACCTTAGTATGTAAATGTAAAAGTAACTTAGAAAGTTAAGGAAAGACATAATGTTTGTATTTCGAACCTTGTACATGTTATTAACACTTGATTTGGTCTTAAAGGTCCATGAATGTCCACTGTCTCTGATAAAACTAAGGAGCTGTTTGAAAAATTGGAACGTGCTAAGCAAAGGGCAGAACTCACTTTTTCAGACCGCCCTCCTCTAGAAAGGAGGGATTCTCAGGACTCTAGCTATTCAGGTTATAACTCCTCAACTAGATCAACCGAGGAGGTCAACAAACCTGACCATTCTGAAGAAGGAGAAGAACAAGTCTTTGAAGAGGAAGAAGAAGAAGAGGTTACTGAAGAGGACGTTGCAGACACAGAAGAGGAAGAAGAGGAAGAGCACGCCCGTGTTGAGCAAGTACAGGCACCAATGGCTGAGACTATTAGGCAACTATCCAATCCTACAGGTGGGGGTGCTGCGCCCTTATGCATTGCCTATCCAGAACCAGGAGAGGGGCTTAATGATGATTTTGAGTTAAAGAGTGGGTTTCTGCATCACCTACCCAAGTTTCATGGGATGAGTAGTGAAGACACCAACAAGCATCTCAAGGAGTTCGAGTTTGTCTGTGGGAGTATGTGCCCTAAAGGAGCTGATATCAATATCTTGAAGATGAAGGCATTTCCCTTTACTTTGGAGGACAAGGCCAAGACTTGGCTATTTGAGCTGCCTGCTGGCACTATCAACACTTGGGATAGGATGAAGGGCGAGTTCCTTACGAAGTACTTTCCTGCCTCAAAGGTCACTGTTTTGAGGAAGCAGATTAGTGGAATTACGCAAGGACATGAGGAGAATTTCTGCAATTATTGGGACCGGTTTAAGAGCCTTGTAGCATCATGCCCTAACCATGGGATGAGTGAGGGATCCCTCCTTACCTATTTTTATGAAGGACTCACCGCTAATGAGCGTGGTCTGTTAGATGCTGCTGCTGGAGGATCCTTTATGGATAAGACACCTGCTGATGCCAAGGTGCTACTTACTAATCGTGCACTAAACTATCAACAATATGTAGGGGTGCTTTCCTCTCAACGGAGGGTACATGAGGTGTCCACTAACTTTGCTCTTGAAGACAAGGTCAACAAGATGTGTACTTTGCTGTCTCAAGTTTTAAACGTTAATGGAGGAGGAGCAATGGCTCAAGTGTGTGGGATGTGCTCGACTCAAGGGCACCCCACTGATAAATGTCCCCAGCTTGCCTCTCCAGAAGGATGGGAATCTGTTAACGCCCTAGGGTATCAAGGAGGTCAAGGAGGCCCGAGGTACAACCCTTACTCTAATACATACAATCCTGGGCTCAGAGACCACCCCAACTTTCGTTGGGCCAACAATGATAACACCTTGAGACCACCTCAAGGCCCAGGTCAGAATTCTCAGCGCCCACCAGGTTTGTTTTTGAGGCCTCAGGTACCTCAAACTTTTGGTATTCCCAATTCTGTCCCTCCACCTCCTGTCTCTAATACTTTGAGTGCCCCTAATTATGATGAACTGTTGAAGTCCCTTGCTGTGGGGCAACAACAACTTAACACGGCTACTCAAGCTTTGATTGAAGGACAGGCGACCCATTCAAAGGATATTGCAGAGCTCAAGAATCTAATGGGCCAAGTGGTGGATTTCATGGGTCGGATTGCTGAAACAGGGAAGCTACCAAGTAACACGGTGCCTAACCCAAGGAATGAGCACGTGTGAACAAGGAGAAAAGTCCAGGCTGAAAGACTATAAATATTAAGCGCTGCATGGGAGGCAACCCATTTCAACCGAAGCTGTGAAGGAGCCATCAACGAGAGTTTGAAATTTCTATCCCTTCACTTGCTTAGGTTGAATTGTACTTGTATCTTTGTTTATTGTTTGTTTATTTTACCCTTCCCTAAAAAAAAAAAAAAAAAAAAAAAAAAAAAAATTCTATGGTTTTTTTTTAGTGTCTTTTTTTTTTTTTTTTGTTTGCTTGAGTCTTAGGATCCCCCTAACGTCTAGGATGAACATGTCTCTGAATTCATGGCTGAAGGTTTTCACAATCGAAATAGGACTTAATTGAATTCTGTGGTTAATCGACATTGTAATGCTTGTATGAAGATTTGAGATAGGATTGTAACTTGGTTCATTAAGCATGCTAGGATTAAGTCTGATTCATTTTACCCTAAGTGAGCTGTTGAGCTAAACTACTTTCTTTTCGAGTGCTTATTGATAAATTCAAAATTTCATGGCTGTATTTGCAAAACCTCATCATTCTTTGAAAATCCAATGATCATGTGCCATAGATTTTAATGGACTAGAGAGTACTAGAACTCGGCTGTTGTGACTGTCAAAACTTGTATGCCATAATATGCACTGATCCTGGATAGGATAGAAGGCATTAGGGTAACCACCATAGCCAAACAAGCATGTGTCCCCAACTGTGCCCGTCGTGGGACTCCTTAGAATGAACCCCTTTGAGCCTACGTTGAAAACCTTTGTTTCATCACCCTCACTACCCTACCATGAGCTTAGTACAGGATATCTCTACCCTTGTCTTAGGGACTTAGTAGAGCATGACATAGTATGTAGGGGTGACGATGAAAGACAAGTGTGGGGTGGGGAAAATCCAAGAAAAAAAAAAGTTGCCATAAAAAAAAATGAAAGAAAATGAAAATGAAAAAGAAAGAAAGAAAAGCGGCAAAATAGAAGAAAAATTGAAAAGAAAACTCTTGGGAAATTGTTGAAGTGTGGTTTTGGACTTTCAAATTTGTAGAAGGCTCAAAGTTGAAAATTATGCCTTTGTCCATTCCCATGTTGGTTAGAGTGAAGGTTTGGCCCAAAACAATGATATTTGGTCTACAAAAATGATGACATAAGGTGGTCCTTATGTGCTCTGCTAGGTCCTTAGGATTTTTGTATCCTTAATCTTCATTTCGAGAACCCTAGCTTAGCCCCATTACAACCTGTTTTAAGTGCTAACTTGATCCTTGAGATGGGCAGTCTTTGGTTAGTGGAGTCAGTTACGCAGTCGAGCTTATGGTTTAGGTCCATTTGTGCACTTAGTCATTTCATGAGGTCTTTAATAAATCTTCACAAAATGCTTTTATTGATGAAATATGCAAGCTGTTTGTTGCCTTACAATTTGTTCTCTTGCATATACTTGAGTGTGAAGCTTTTAAGCATAGCCATTTCTGAGAGAAAAATCGAGAGTATGCCCTGTGAGTTTGGATTGGACTTGTTCGAAACATGCTATCATTCACTGTATAACTTAAGTTCTCCATATCTTGCTTAGTCATATGAATGTCACATGTTTATTAACCATGGAATTATCTATGCGATTTTGATTAAGTGTTTAACGTGAAAACCATGAGTTTGGAGTCTCTGAGACAACAGTTAGGAGCAATAGAGTCATTTACTGCTTTTCGTTGAGTCTTTGTTTTGTTTTGTATTTTTGTTTTGCTAAGGGACTAGCAAAAGCTAAGTGTGGGGTAGTTGATAGGAGCAAAAAAGTGTGACGATATTATTAATTATGTGCCTCATTTTAGCCTTATTTCTCCCTTAGTTTAGTGTTTTGAGTCATTAAGTCATTTTGAAAGTCTTGTTGAGTGTTTGGAGTGAAATAGGCGGAAAAAGTAAAATTCATGAAAAATCCTAGCTGGATCAGGATTCCTAACTGTCAACTATTTTTGCGGTCTTTACATTTTAATTTCCCTTTATTTTCTCTAGAAAATTCTGATATTCTCTTGCTTGTTGTAGGAAACATTGCCTGGTTGAACTCTTGGAAACAGCAATGATGGAGTCATAAAATAAAGCATTAAGATATTTGACCAAGCAATGAAGTTGGGGAATAAAGGAGAAAAGACGTTTTCAGTTGAGGAATAAAAGAAAAAGATGTTTCAGCTGGAAAAATAAATAAGAGAAAGATGTTTCAGCTTGGAAATTAAAGGAATTGCCCCATTATGAGAGGAGTTAAGGCCAGAAAGAAGACGTTTCAGTTGGGAAAGCCAACCAATGCTCCCCTATAAATAGGCAACGTCCAGAACTGAATTTGCATCACTTCCCAGCCAAGATCACTTCCCAGCCAAGATAATTCATTGCCTATCACTTCCCAGCTAAGATAATTCATTGCCTATCACTTCCTAGCCAAAAACTTTTCCAAGACTCTGCCCAATTCACTTCTTAAACTTTCATCACCTACAAGACCGTGACACCATCCATCCATCAATCTACAAAGCTCTTAGGCGCTGAGTCAAGGACGCTCCACCACCAAAGCAGAGACAAGTTCATCACCTTGTTGCTAAGCCGCTGAGGAAAGCTTCAAAGTGTAACTATGACTCTACTTATAATTTTTGTTTCGGTTTTGTGTGTTTCAATTTGCGAGTTGTGTAATTGGAGACATGGAATTTTCAGAATATTTTTATTAATATTTTTGAGATTTTCAGTTTATTATTGAGTTAATTTTGAGAATTCTTTTATGATGCATGTTACAATCTTGTGCCCTTTTACGTGTTTAGGTAATTTTCAGAGTTAGGTTAATAAGTTTGCATGCTAGAATAACGGTGAGAGTTTTTGTGTGTTTGCTTAATTTGCCAAGAGTAATTGTTATTTGTTAAGACGCTGAGTTAAACAAGTAGCAATTAGTTCTAAAAAGTGGTAAAAATCATGCTTTAATGATTAAATGATTCTGGAAATTACGTGTTAAATTCTATGTGTAATGGTTAATTTGCACGTGTGAGTTGATTCGAGGGTTAGATAATACTACTAGTTAAGAGAATTACGCTGAGTGTTTTCGAAATTTAGTAGTATTAGGTTTGGTAAGGACTTTTCCGATCCAAACCTACATTAGAACGAATCAGATAAATGGATTGATCCGCTGAGGCTTTTCATTTTGGCTCTTATCTAGGCATTTAAGGTGGGCACATTTTTGTTGCATGTTGAAATGAATTTTCTGTTTTTACACTTAGTAATTTCTGAGTGGTATTGGTCTAGGTTAGGGAAGTCGATCATTGTATATAGTTTTATTTGTTTTGTTTTTATTTTAAGTAGATTAGAAACCAACTTTCAAAACCCCCCATTTTATTCTTTTATTTGTTAATTGACCTTTTTGTGTAGGTGTACCCTACAATCCCCGGACTGAACGATCCCTGCTTATCCTATACTGACAACTACATTTTGCAGGGTTAAATTGTGAGGCTATTTAAGCCGCATCAAAGATGATGATGTTCCTAAGACTGCTTTTAGGACTAGGTATGGACACTTTGAGTTTGTTGTCATGCCTTTTGGTTTAACCAATGCACCTGCAGCCTTTATGGACTTGATGAACCGTATGTTCAGTCCATACTTGGATAAGTTTGTGGTAGTGTTCGTGGATGATATTTTGGTTTATTCCAAGACGTTGGAGGACCATGATCAGCATCTGCGGATTGTGCTACAACTTTTGAGAGAAGAGAAGTTGTTTGCGAAATTCGAGAAGTGCGAATTTTGGCAAAGGGAGATCAAGTTCCTTGGTCATGTGATTTCGAAGGATGGAATCTCCGTGGATCCTTCTAAGGTGGAAGCAGTGATGAACTGGGGCCAACCCACTACAGTTACTGAGGTACGTAGTTTCCTGGGTTTGGCAGGTTATTATCGGAGATTCATTGAGGGATTTTCTAGCATTGCTTCGGCTTTGACCAAGTTGACAAGGAAGAATGTCCAGTTTGTGTGGACTGAGGAATGTGAACGAGCATTCAACGAGTTGAAGGCTAGATTGACCACAGCCCTAGTGTTGACTATTCCCACAAGCGGTGGCGGTTTAGTCATCTATAGTGATGCGTCTCATCAAGGTTTGGGATGTGTATTGATGCAGCATGGAGGTGTTGTCGCTTATGGTTCTAGACAGTTGAAGGTGCATGAGCGTAATTACCCCACTCATGATTTGGAGTTGGCTGCTGTTGTGTTTGCCTTGAAGATTTGGAGGCATTACTTGTATGGGGAGAAGTTCGAACTCTTTTCGGATCATAAGAGTTTGAAGTATCTGTTCTCTCAGAAGGAGTTGAACATGAGACAGAGAAGGCGGATGGAACTCATAAAGGACTATGATTTTACTTTGGAGTATCATCCAGGAAAGGCCAACGTGGTGGCGGATGCTTTGAGTAGGAAGCCCAGAAGTATGGTTGCTTCTATTATGGTTCAGGAGTGGCTTATCCTGGAAACTGCATCTGAGTTTGACCTTGTGCAAGTAGGAGTTGAGAATGGGAGTTTCCTTGGAAGTATCACGGTACAGCCTGCCCTGATTTCCAGGAACATTCAAGGTCAGACAGAGGATGAGTTCTCAAGTGCGAAGTTGGTAGAGTTATGCAGATCTGAAAAGGAGACATGTTGAGTTTAATGAGGGTGATCATGTGTTCTTGAAAGTCTCGCCCATGAAGGGTGTGGTGAGATTTGGCAAGAAAGGAAAGTTATCACCAAGGTTTGTCGGACCTTTTGAAATTCTGGAATGGGTAGGAGAGTTGGCTTATAGGCTTGCCTTACCTCCTACTATGTCTGGTGTGCATAATGTTTTCCATGTGTCTATGTTGAGGAAGTATGTTCAGGATGAGTCACATGTGATTGATTATGGTACGATTGAGGTGCATGCGGATACGACCTTTGTTGTTGAACCTGTTCGAATTTTGGATAGGTCAACCAAGCAACTTCGAAGGAAGGAAGTTGACTTGGTCAAGATATTGTGGAGTCACCATGACGAGGGTGATGCTTCTTGGGAATTGGAGTCGGATATGAGAGCGAAGTGCCCACAGTTGTTTGTTGATGAGCAAGCGTGAATTTCGGGACGAAATTCCTTTAAGGAGGGTAGACTGTGATGACCTGGTTTTCTGTTATTTAAATTTGGTATTTAATAATGGACCAGTTGTACGAATAATTGTTATAATGCTTTATTCGTAGATTTTATATGGAGTAGAATGATTTTCGTACGTATAAATATTTGAATTTCACAGTTTAGGGGGTCGTGTGAAGTTTGACTTTTTATATGTTGGGATTCTCGGAAAATTTCCTTCACGAAAGTTGTAGAGCGCGTCGATACGAGTTCGTGGACATGTGGAACGCGTAAATCGGAGTTCGTATGAGGAAGTTATGGCTATGGAAAGAAGTTTCCATTTTAGTATATAAAGGGAAAATTAGAATTTTATTTCATTATTTCCCTTTCCATTTCCGGAAACCATACCCTCTCTCTCTCTTCTCTCTCGTCCGCTCCCTCAGTATCGAAGATTTTCGACTGACCCGACCCGAACCCGGCCGATCCGACCCGACTTTTCCGGCCAACTGCGGCGGTCTCCGGCCTTGAAACTTGGCCAGCAGGGTCGCCTCTTCCGTCTGGTCGTCCCTCTGGTGGTCTCTATCGCCGATTCTTCTCCACGGCGGCGCTGCAAGGCGGTGCAGCCTTGTGTTTTCGGACCCGGCCGGAAAACACAGCTCCGACGTCGGCACGGCTTCGAGTTTTCTTGGTTGAGCTCAGAGCTGCCTCGCCGATCGATCCTTGCTGGTTGTTTGGATCGATTCACGTGAAAATTCGATCAACTCGGATTGGATTACTATTCACGGCTTGTGAGGTAGTTTTCGATCCCTTAAGCTTGTTTTCTGACTTCGATCCAGTTATGAAAGTTCACAAGCATGCTTAGATGAAGCTTTTTGATGTTGGGAGTTTTGTGAAATATTGAGTGTTGGCCGGCGGCGGTGCGCCACCGTCTGTGGCGGCGTTCCGGCGGTGTTCCGGCCATGTATGGAACTTTTTCTGGTATTATATGTCTTCTACTCGTCGATACGAGCGTTTCGATATATAATATGCAAATTTTGGAGTTCGATTGGATTTGTTATGATTTTTGCAGTTTCATATCGGTGAATTTATTCGATCCGTGAGGATACGAGCGTCCGATCGACTTGTGGTTTGGTCACATCGATCGTGGACGTATTCCGAAGACTTAGGGAGGTCTCGGATGTGGTTTTGCCTCGATTGGCGCCACTTTGGGGATTTTGGTTCAAAACAGGGGTTTCGGACTTAAATCATTACTAAGTTGGAACCATATGTGATTAGGTACTTGACGAAGTATTTGGACGAGTGGTTGGTGATAGTTTTGGTTCGGTTCTGTATTGAAGACGCAGCAGGAGTTCAAGGTGAGTAAATCTCACAAGGACCTTTATGAACAGGAGTACCATTATTGTTTTGGCGTTAATTATTTAACTGCAAACTATAGTTGGTATTAGTAGGCATTCCTGAGTGAATGACTACATATATATGTTTAGATGAAATATATATATATCCTTGTGAATGATTATGATGAATAATAATATGCATGATGGTGTTCATATTATTGTTAAATGCGACTTTTCAAGAAACGATATTATAGAAAAAGATGTTTTCTATTGTTTGGAAAGTATTGAGCTTGATGTTACATTTTGAGTCAAGCGTGACTCATTTTAGATGTATTGGTTTTAGAATCAAGGGTCACAGATGGTGAGCAGGGATTAGGAAAACCGAAACTAGATGTTGTAACGTTTTTAAGTCGGAGGCGACTTACTTAACGTTGACCTTAAGACCAGATAGGGTCTAAGAAGATCTTATGTCACAGATGGTGATAGATCATAGATAGTGACAGGTTGCAGACGGTAACCTTGATGTTGATTTCATGACCAGATGGGGTCTGAAGATCATTAGTCACAGATGGTGACAATTGGTGATCAATGGCTGACCTTGAGACCAGATGGGTCTAATGATCTTATGTCACAGATGGTGATAGATCATAGATAGTAACAGGTTGCAGACGGTAACCTTGATGTTTGATCTCAAGACCAGATAGGGTCTAGGAAGATCTTACGTCACAGATGGTGATAGATCATAGATAGCAACAGGTTGCAGACGGTAACCTTGATGTTTGACTTCATGACCAGATGGGGTCTGAAGATCATGAGTCACAGATGGTGATAAATGGTTGAGCTGAGACCAGATGGGGTCTAAAGATTATAGGTCACAGATGGTGACAGGTTGCAGATGGCGACCTTGATGTTGATTCCCTGACTAGACGGAGTCTGAAATCATATGTCTCAGATGGTGACAGATCACAGATGGTGATCAAGGCAGGAAATAGGTAATCACGTTCTGGTTAGGACGAGTGGTTACAATTTCAATAGAATTCTAGTTTATCTGCCATGATAGCTTATGGGAGTAACGGTCGAGGTTGCTTGAGACTCATAGGTATGCAGCTTAAAGGAGAGTTTCGACGGCATTCTCCTTTAATTGTCTAGATGAGACTTGAATTGCTACTTGATGGTTAAGTTAGCAAATAGAGCATGGTCATAGCGGTGACTCATGTTGTCCTTTCTTTGGAAAGGATATGGAATGTTAGAAGGAATCATGGCTGCATGTTTCCTTAAGTAGATTGATGTGAGTTGTTGATTGATGTTCATGAGTTACTCATACGAGCTTGAAGAAGCTTACCGGGTTTGTTGTTTGGCAACCCCGGTGCACCATTGTATATGGTGTAGGGGCTAATCCTGCAGGTCAGGAAAATCGTGGCTGAAGCTGAAGGAGCTTGTTGGCAGCAGAACGGGTAGGAAGCAATTTTTGTTGGCTTTGCCAATATATGACTTCCGCTATGCAGTAAGCTCTGAGGAGCATTTACGTTTTATTGTGATGACAATTAAATTCGTAAATTTGTATAATATATAACTCTGTGGAGCGAGTGTATGTTATCTTGGATGATTCAGTGTATCAGTAAGTACTTGTTTTAAGGGAAAGATGTTCCAGGTATTTGTATTGATGACTGAATATTCACGCATGTATAATTATGAGATTATATATATCGATTTTTATTGTTGTAAAAATCAGGGGCGTGACACTTGTATATATAGGGAACGGCAATGCTTTGCCTCCAAGCCGTGATTTTCTGTTTATTTTCTCAAGGAATTAAATTAATAATTCCACATGCCTTCCACCAATGAGAAATTGCCAAGTAAGCCCTAGTGTATCATCTAACCAATCATAAAACTCCAAGAAGATACCCTAATATATTCTTGCCGAAATTCCTTGAATATTTTCTGATTTTCTTCTTGATATTTCGGCCAAAACATGCTTAGGGTTTCTAGGAATGAACCTAGACGCCATTTGGTGCTTTTTCTTGATTTCTTTCCATAAACTTCACCCTAGAAAATCTCTTGCGTAATCTTTGATTCTTCCCTTGATTTTTCACGCCACTTTTGCCTCCTCCCTTTGGTTTTCACGGCAACACATCTTTAGGGTTAGGGTTTTGCGTCACAAACCCTAATATCATGGGCCTTGATGGGCCTTGATCCATTTTGCCGAAAATCCATAGAGTTCTTGGGCCTCGTTGCTTCAACTTCAAGCATTCTCATCTCCAACGCCAAAACACATTATTTTTCCATTTCTTTTCATGGTTGCGTTGGAAACTTGCTCGGGAAGCCTTCCTCCATTTCGCAGGGTTTCCTAGTTGGACTAGGAAAGCTTATTTCTTCATTTCTGCTCAATTGTGTGGCCCGATTTCTCTCATATTCGTTCGTCTTGATGTTCGCAAGCTCCTCTTTCCATTCGTGCGTTCATTTCCACTTTTTAGCTCGGAGGTCCTGAAAATAGAAACTAGTATGAAAAATGGAAACTTACCTAATTTGAAAAATAGAAACTTTCTAAAATTGAGAAATGGAAAGTTTCTAAAAATGAAAAATAGAAACTTACTAAAAATGAAAAATAGAAACTTTCCAGAAATGAGAAATGAGAAATGAGAAATGAAAAATGAGAAATGAAGGCAAAAATGGAAACTTTCTACAATAGGGAACTTTCCCAATCAAAGAATGGAAACTTTCCCAAACAGGGATTTTTCAAGGAAATGGCGCAGAAAAATGTAGGGAAATGCAATTAAAACGTCGCATTAAAATGCTCCTATCAGGAATCCTGATCCAGCTAGGATTTTTCATGACTTTTACTTTTTCCGCCTATTTCACTCCAAACACTCAACAAGACTTTCAAAATGACTTAATGACTCAAAACACTAAACTAAGGGAGAAATAAGGCTAAAATGAGGCACATAATTAATAATATTGTCACACTTTTTTGCTCCTATCAACTACAAAAATTGATGCGGCTGAAATAGCCTCACAATTTAACCCTGCAAAATGTAGTTGTCAGTATAGGATAAGCAGGGATCGTTCAGTCCGGGGATTGTAGGGTACACCTACACAAAAAGGTCAATTAACAAATAAAAGAATAAAATGGGGGGTTTTGAATTTGGTTTCTAATCTACTTAAAATAAAAACAGAACAAATAAAACTATATACAATGATCGACTTCTCTAACCTAGACCAATACCACTCGAAAATTACTAAGTGTAAAAACAGAAAATTCATTTCAACATGCTACAAAAATGTGCCCACCTTAAATGCCTAGATAAGAGCCAAAATGAAAAGCCTCAGCGGATCAATCCACTTATCTCTTAATCTGGCCATCCGGCCTTCTGAATCAAAGGAAAGAGACTTATGTCTGGGCGACTATCCCTATATCGTATCTCACCAATAGTAGTGGTTTCTATTGGGCTCGACTTACAACTTGGAATCAATTGAGATATTAACTATGTTTATAAAAAAAAAACAAAAAAAAAATTTGATGTGTGACCTGCTTAAGGTATATTATATTAAACATGACTTTGTCGAGGGTAGCTGTTCTATAGTCCCATTGCACAAACGAGGTCCTCTGTTCCAGTACCTAAGTATGTAAATGTAAAAGTAACTTAGAAAGTTAAGGAAAGACATAATGTTTGTATTTCGAACCTTGTACATGTTATTAACACTTGATTTGGTCTTAAAGGTCCATGAATGTCCACTGTCTCTGATAAGACTAAGGAGCTGTTTAAAAAATTGGAACGTGCTAAGCAAAGGGCAGAACTCACTTTTTCAGACCGCCCTCCTCTAGAAAGGAGGGATTCTCAGGACTCTAGCTATTCAGGTTATAACTCCTCAAGTAGATCAACCGAGGAGGTCAACAAACCTGACCATTCTGAAGAAGGAGAAGAACAGGTCTTTGAAGAGGAAGAAGAAGAAGAGGTCACTGAAGAGGACGTTGCAGACACAGAAGAGGACGAAGAGGAAGAGCACGCCCGTGTTGAGCAAGTACAGGCACCAATGGCTGAGACTATTAGGCAACTATCCAATCCTACAGGTGGGGGTGCTGCGCCCTTATGCATTGCCTATCCAGAACCAGGAGAGGGGCTTAATGATGATTTTGAGTTAAAGAGTGGGTTTCTGCATCACCTACCTAAGTTTCATGGGATGAGTAGTGAAGACACCAACAAGCATCTCAAGGAGTTCGAGTTTGTCTGTGGGAGTATGTGCCCTAAAGGAGCTGATATCAATATCTTGAAGATGAAGGCATTTCCCTTTACTTTGGAGGACAAGGCCAAGACTTGGCTATTTGAGCTACCTGCTGGGACTATCAACACTTGGGATAGGATGAAGGGCGAGTTCCTTACGAAGTACTTTCCTGCCTCAAAGGTCACTGTTTTGAGGAAGCAGATTAGTGGAATTACGCAAGGACATGAGGAGAATTTATGCAATTATTGGGACAGGTTTAAGAGCCTTGTAGCATCATGCCCTAACCATGGGATGAGTGAGGGGTCCCTCCTTACCTATTTTTATGAAGGACTCACCGCTAATGAGCGTGGTCTGTTAGATGCTGCTGCTGGAGGATCCTTTATGGATAAGACACCTGCTGATGCCAAGGTGCTACTTACTAATCGTGCACTAAACTATCAACAATATGAGGGGGTGCTTTCCTCTCAACGGAGGGTACATGAGGTGTCCACTAACTCTGCTCTTGAAGACAAGGTCAACAAGATGTCTACTTTGCTGTCTCAAGTCTTAAACGTTAATGGAGGAGGAGCAATGGCTCAAGTGTGTGGGATGTGCTCGACTCAAGGGCACCCCACTGATAAATGTCCCCAGCTTGCCTCTCCAGAAGGATGGGAATCTGTTAACGCCCTAGGGTATCAAGGAGGTCAAGGAGGCCCGAGGTACAACCCTTACTCTAATACATACAATCCTCGGCTCAGAGACCACCCCAACTTTCTTTGGGCCAACAATGATAACACCTTGAGACCACCTCAAGGCCCAGGTCAGAATTCTCAGCGCCCACCAGGTTTGTTTTTGAGGCCTCAGGTACCTCAAACTTTTGGTATTCCCAATTCTGTCCCTCCACCTCCTGTCTCTAATACTTTGAGTGCCCCTAATTATGATGAACTGTTGAAGTCCCTTGCTGTGGGGCAACAACAACTTAACACGGCTACTCAAGCTTTGATTGAAGGACAGGCGACCCATTCAAAGGATATTGCAGAGCTCAAGAATCAAATGGGCCAAGTGGTGGATTTCATGGGTCGGATTGCTGAAACAGGGAAGCTACCAAGTAACACGGTGCCTAACCCAAGGAATGAGCACGTGTGAACAAGGAGAAAAGTCCAGGCTGAAGGACTATAAATATTAAGCGCTGCATGGGAGGCAACCCATTTCAACCGAAGCTGTGAAGGAGCCATCAACGAGAGTTTGAAATTTCTATCCCTTCACTTGCTTAGGTTGAATTGTACTTGTGTCTTTGTTTATTGTTTGTTTATTTTATCCTTCCCTAAAAAAAAAAAAAAAAAAAAAAATTCTATGGTTTTTTTTTAGTGTCTTTTTTTTTTTTTTGTTTGCTTGAGTCTTAGGATGCCCCTAACGTCTAGGATGAACATGTCTCTGAATTCATGGCTGAAGGTTTTCACAATCGAAATAGGACTTAATTGAATTCTGTGGTTAATCGACATTGTAATGCTTGTATGAAGATTTGAGATAGGATTGTAACTTGGTTCATTAAGCATGCTAGGATTAAGTCTGATTCATTTTTCCCTAAGTGAGCTGTTGAGCTAAAATACTTTCTTTTCGAGTGCTTATTGATAAATTCAAAATTTCATGGCTGTATTTGCAAAACCTCATCATTCTTTGAAAATCCAATGATCATGTGCCATAGATTTTAATGGACTAGAGAGTACTAGAACTCGGCTGTTGTGACTGTCAAAACTTGTATGCCATAATATGCACTGATCCTGGATAGGATAGAAGGCATTAGGATAACCACCAAAGCCAAACAAGCATGTGTCCCCAATTGCGCCCGTCGTGGGACTCCTTAGAATGAACCCCTTTGAGCCTACGTTGAAAACCTTTGTTTCATCACCCTCACTACCCTACCATGAGCTTAGTACAGGATATCTCTACCCTTGTCTTAGGGACTTAGTAGAGCATGACATAGTATGTAGGGGTGACGATGAAAGACAAGTGTGGGGTGGGGAAAATCCAAGAAAAAAAAAATAAATAAATAAAAAAAAAAAATTTTGCCGTAAAAATAAAAATGAAAAAGAAAGAAAGAAAAGCGGCAAAAGAGGAGGCAAATTGAAAAGAAAACTCTTGGGAAATTGTTGAACTGTGGTTTTGGACTTTCAAATTTGTAGAAGGCTCAAAGTTGAAAATTATGCCTTTGTCCATTCCCATGTTGGATAGAGTGAAGGTTTGGCCCAAAACAATGATATTTGGTCTGCAAAAATGATGACATAAGGTGGTCCTTATATGCTCTGCTAGGTCCTTAGGATTTTGTATCCTTAATCTTCATTTCGAAAACCCTAGCTTAGCCCCATTACAACCTGTTTTAAGTGCTGACTTGATCCTTGAGATGGGCAGTCTTTGGTTAGTGGAGTCAGGTACGCAGTCGAGCTTATGGTTTAGGTCCATTTGTGCACTTAGTCATTTCATGAGGTCTTTAAAAATTCTTCACAAAATGCGTTTATTGATGAAATATGCAAGCTGTTTGTTGCCTTACAATTTATTCTCTTGCATATACTTGAGAGTGAAGCTTTTAAGCATAGCCATTTCTGAGAGAAAAATCGAGAGTATGCCTTGTGAGTTTGGATTGGACTTGTTCGAAACATGCTATCATTCACTGTATAACTTAAGTTCTCCATATCTTGCTTAGTCATATGAATGTCACAGGTTTATTAACCATGGAATTATCTATGCAATTTTGATTAAGTGTTTAACGTGAAAGCCATGAGTTTGGAGTCTCTGAGACAACAGTTAGGGGAAGTAGAGTCATTTACTTGTTTTTTTTGTTGAGTCGTTGTTTTGTTTTGTTATTTTGTTTTGCTAAGGGACTAGCAAAAGCTAAGTGTGGGGTAGTTGATAGGAGCAAAAAAGTGTGACAATATTATTAATTATGTGCCTCATTTTAGCCTTATTTCTCCCTTAGTTTAGTGTTTTGAGTCATTAAGTCATTTTGAAAGTCTTGTTGAGTGTTTGGAGTGAAATAGGCGGAAAAAGTAAAATTCATGAAAAATCCTAGCTGGATCAGGATTCCTAACTGTCAACTATTTTTGCGGTCTTTACATTTTAATTTCCCATTATTTTCTCTAGAAAATTCTAATATTCTCCTGCTTGTTGTAGGAAACGTTGCCTGGTTGAACTCTTGGAAACAGCAATGATGGAGTCATAAAATAAAGCATTAAGATATTTGACCAAGCAATGAAGAAGGGAAATAAAGGAGAAAAGATGTTTTCAGTTGAGGAATAAAAGAGAAAGATGTTTCAGCTGGAAAATAAATAAGAGAAAGACGTTTTCAGTTGGGGAATAAAGGAGAAAAGACGTTTTCAGTTGAGGAATAAAAGAAAAAGATGTTTCAGCTGGAAAAATAAATAAGAGAAAGACGTTTCAGCTTGGAAATTAAAGGAATTGCCCCATTATGAGAGGAGTTAAGGCCATAAAGAAGACGTTTCAGTTGGGAAAGCCAACCAATGCTCCCCTATAAATAGGCAACGTCCAGAACTGAATTTCTGATAAGAGCACAAAGTGTGACATTTTAATTATGTATTTTCCCTCATTTTGCTAAGTTATTCTCTTAAAATTAATAATTATAACATAGTTTATGTTTTTAGGTACTTCAAGGACTGAAATGGAGAAAACAAGCGAAAAAGAACAAAAATGAGAGTAAATGAAGGATGAGTTATTTTAGAAACTTTCCTCTTTCATTTTAGGAAATATTTCCTATTTTGTTTTAGGAAACTTTCTTCTTTTAAACTTTCTAATTTCTGATTTTCTTATTTTAAAAAGAGTCCATCCCATTAAGAACTCTTGAGTGATGTATTCAAGGAAAACTTAAAGGAAAAATCATGAAGAATTCAGGGAGATAAAAGGGAGTGTTTATATTCAATATTTATTATTGATTATCTTATTTACTATTGATTATAACACTAATTAAATTCTGATTTTTCTTGATTGTAGGAGTTCATTATGTGCACAATTAGAAGAAGAAATTAGTGCAAATCAAAGGAGAGGAATAAGGGATGTATCTGGTCACTATTCAAGGAATATACAATGAGTCATTGAGGGGAAAAGAGATCAGAAAAATCAAGACTTTGTCATGAGAAAATCAAGCAAATTTGGAGGAGAAATCACCTCAAGATGATTGGCCATGATTGCATCACAAGAGATGAGAATTCCACTATAAATAGCAGCCATTCTCTACTTCAAAATCATCACTTCTTCATACAAAATTCAGTTCATTAGCTTAGCTCTCTTCTCTCCAAAACCCTCTCCAAATATTCAGAAAAAGCCTCTTGTCGTGAAGAGCTTTCGGACTTCTCCAAGGCTGTTCATGTTCTTGAAGGCCAAGCCTTGTGTTCTCTTGACGTTCTCCAAGCTTCCTTGAAGATCAAAAAGTGTAATTCATGGCCCTTATTTCTGTTTTCGTACTCTTTAGTATTGAATTTCAGATTTTGATTATGAGCTTTATTATTGGAATTGGATTTTTGTTGAGAATGAGTTTATGTTAGTAATTTTCAGATTTGTTTCTTTATGTTCTTGATTTGTTTATGATATCTTTATAATCTGATTTTGTGCCATCCTTTATATCTTTAATCATATGATTTTGGTTGAATAACTATGTTAATCTGCAGGTTAATAAAGCCAAATTTGTGTTCTAATTCACCTAATCGTTTTGGGGCATAAATTGAAGTGGTAAAGGCTATGTACAATGGTCGAGATTATATGCTACATGTTTGTGCGTTTGTAACTTCTTATAGATGCATACATGTTTGAATTCAGAATTCTAATTGCACTTAATGATTCATATTTAATGTTGACGGATGCTCTTCAGTATTAACGTGATGTTTTATATGAAATATTTTAAGTTATGGACTTTTCCTAACTTAGGAGATTAAAGAAGAATTAAAGTGGTGCTCGATCTCTTCAGACTTGTACTTCGAATTCATTTATGATATTTAGTGTTGGCACGATTTTAGGTTGTTTAGATTGAAATAATTCATTGCATGTTGAAATAATTCATTGCATGTTGATATGGTTTGGAAATTCTGATTTGAGTGTGAAGAAGTCGATCACATGTATATATTTATCTTTTTGTTTTATTTCGTAGGAACTTAGAAACCAAAAGTTGAATCCCCCTTTTTATGGTTGTTTCTTGTGTAAATTTGTAGATAAATACTTGTTAATATTTGTTTTATTAATTACTAATTTAAATTGACCTTTTTGTTTAGGTGTACCCTACAATCCCCGGACTGAACGATCCCTGCTTATCCTATACTAACAACTACATTTTGCAGGGTTAAATTGTGAGGCTATTTTAGCCGCATCAATTTTTAATAAAACAAAAAGATAAATATATACATGTGATCAACTTCTTCACACTCAAATCAGAATTTCCAAACCATATCAACATGCAATGAATTATTTCAATCTAAACAACCTAAAATCGTGCCAACACTAAATATCAGAAATGAATTCGAAGTACAAGTCTGAAGAGATCGAGTACCACTTTAATTCTTCTTTTGAATCTCCTAAGTTAGGAAAAGTCCGTAACTCAAAATATTTCATATAAAACATCACGTTAATACTGAAGAGCATCCGTCAACATTAAATATGAATCATTAAGTGCAATTAGAATTCTGAATCCCCCCTTTTTATGGTTGTTTCTTGTGTAAATTTGTAGATAAATACTTGTTAATATTTGTTTTATTAATTACTAATTTAAATTGACCCTTTTGTTTAGGTGTACCCTACAATCCCCGGACTGAACGATCCCTGCTTATCCTATACTAACAACTACATTTTGCAGGGTTAAATTGTGAGGCTATTTTAGCCGCATCAATTTCCAAGCTGAAACATCTTTCTCTTATTTATTTTTCCAGCTGAAACATCTTTTTCTTTTATTCCTCAACTGAAAACGTCTTTTCTCCTTTATTCCCCAACTGAAAACGTCTTTCTCTTATTTATTTTCCAGCGGAAACATCTTTTTCTTTTATTCCTCAACTGAAAACATCTTTTCTCCTTTATTTCCCTTCTTCATTGCTTGGTCAAATATCTTAATGCTTTATTTTATGACTCCATCATTGCTGTTTCCAAGAGTTCAACCAGGCAACGTTTCCTACAACAAGCAGGAGAATATCAGAATTTTCTAGAGAAAATAAAGGGAAATTAAAATGTAAAGACCGCAAAAATAGTTGACAGTTAGGAATCCTGATCCAGCTAGGATTTTTCATGAATTTTACTTTTTCCGCCTATTTCACTCCAAACACTCAACAAGACTTTCAAAATGACTTAATGACTCAAAACACTAAACTAAGGGAGAAATAAGGCTAAAATGAGGCACATAATTAATAATATCGTCACACTTTTTTGCTCCTATCAACTACCCCACACTTAGGGTCTCAACCTAAGAATAAAATGACTCTAGTACTCCCGCCTAGGGAGTATTAACATACTAAGTCACAAAGTGGTACTGGAACGTTGCCTATTTAAGTGAAACACATACAATTTACAATATGCTTCACAATTTACAATAGGCTGAAATAGCCTCACAATTTAACCCTGCAAAATGAAGTTGTCAGTATAGGATAAGCAGGGATCGTTCAGTCCGGGGATTTTAGGGTACACCTACACAAAAAGGTCAATTAACAAATAAAAGAATAAAATGGGGGGTTTTGAAAGTTGGTTTCTAATCTACTTAAAATAAAAACAAAACAAATAAAACTATATACAATGATCGACTTCCCTAACCTAGACCAATACCACTCGGAAATTACTAAGTGTAAAAACAGCAAATTCATTTCAACATGCTACAAAAATGTGCCCATCTTTAATGCCAAGATAAGAGCCTAAATGAAAAGCCTCAGCGGATCAATCCACTTATCTGATTCATTCTAATGTAGGCTTGAATCGGGAAAGTCCTTACCAAGCCTAATACTACTAATTTTCGAAAACACTCAGCATAATTCTCTTAACTAGTAGTATTATCTAACCCTCGAATCAACTCACACGTGCAAATTAACCATTAGACATAGAATTTAACACGTAATTTCCAGAATCGTTTAACCATTGAACATAGTTTTTACCACTTTTTAGAACTAATTGCTACTTGTTTAACTCAGCGTCTTAACAAATAACAATTACTCTTGGCAAATTAAGAAAACACACAAGAACTCTCACCGTTATTTTAGCATGTAAACTTATGAACCTAACTCTGAAAATTACCTAAACACGTAAAAGGGCACAAGATTGTAACATGCATCATAAAAGAATTCTCGAAATTAACTCAATAATAAACTGAAAATCTCAAAAATATTAATAAAAATATTCTGAAAATTCCATGTCTCCAATTACACAACTCGCAAATTGAAACACACAAAACCGAAACAAAAATTATAAGTAGAGTCATAGTTACACTTTGAAGCTTTCCTCAGCGGCTTAGCAACAAGGTGATGAACTCGTCTCTACTATGGTGGTGGAGCGTCCTTGACTCAGCGCCTTAGAGCTTTGTAGATTGATGGATAGATGGTGGTCACGGTCTTGTAGGAGATGGAGGTTTGAGGAGTGAATTGGGTAGTCTTGGAATGATCTTGGCTGGGAAGTGATAGGCAATGAATTATCTTGGCTGGGAAGTGATCTTGGCTGGGAAGTGATGCTAATTCTGTTCTGCACGTTGCCTATTTATAGGGGAGCATTGGTTGGCTTTCCCAACTGAAACGTCTCCTTTATGGCCTTAACTCCTCTCATAATGGGGAAATTCCTTTAATTTCCAAGCTGAAACGTCTTTCTCTTATTTATTTTTCCAGCTGAAACATCTTTTTCTTTTATTCCTCAACTGAAAACATCTTTTCTCTTATTTATTTTCCAGCTGAAACGTCTTTCACTTTTATTCCTCAACTGAAAACGTCTTTTCTCCTTTATTTCCCTTCTTCATTGCTTGGTCAAATATCTTAATGCTTTATTTTATGACTCCATCATTGCTGTTTCCAAGAGTTCAACCAGGCAACGTTTCCTACAACAAGCAGGAGAATATCAGAATTTTCTAGAGAAAATAAAGGGAATTAAAATGTAAAGACCGCAAAAATAGTTGACAGTTAGGAATCCTGATCCAGCTAGGATTTTTCATGAATTTTACTTTTTCCGCCTATTTCACTCCAAACACTCAACAAGACTTTCAAAATGACTTAATGACTCAAAACACTAAACTAAGGGAGAAATAAGGCTAAAATGAGGCACATAATTAATAATATTGTCACACTTTTTTGCTCCTATCAACTACCCCACACATAGCTTTTGCTAGTCCCTTAGCAAAACAAAAATACAAAACAAAACAACGACTCAACAAAAAAAAACAAGTAAATGACTCTACTTCCCCTAACTGTTGTCTCAGAGACTCCAAACTCATGGCTTTCACGTTAAACACTTAATCAAAATTGCATAGATAATTCCATGGTTAATAAACCTGTGACATTCATATGACTAAGCAAGATATGGAGAACTTAAGTTATACAGTGAATGATAGCATGTTTCGAACAAGTCCAATCCAAACTCACAGGGCATACTCTCGATTTTTCTCTCAGAAATGGCTATGCTTAAAAGCTTCACTCTCCAGTATATGCAAGAGAATAAATTGTAAGGCAACAAACAGCTTGCATATTTCATCAATAAACGCATTTTGTGAAGAATTTTTAAAGACCTCATGAAATGACTAAGTGCACAAATGGACCTAAACCATAAGCTCGACTGCGTACCTGACTCCACTAACCAAAGACTGCCCATCTCAAGGATCAAGTCAGCACTTAAAACATGTTGTAATGGGGCTAAGCTAGGGTTTTCAAAATGAAGATTAAGGATACAAAAATCCTAAGGACCTAGCAGAGCATATAAGGACCACCTTATGTCATCATTTTTGCAGACCAAATATCATTGTTTTGGGCCAAACCATCACTCTAACCAACATGGGAATGGACAAAGGCATAATTTTCAACTTTGAGCCTTCTACAAATTTGAAAGTCCAAAACCACAGTTCAACAATTTCCTAAGAGTTTTCTTTTCAATTTGCCTCCTCTTTTGCCGCTTTTCTTTCTTTCTTTTTCATTTTCATTTTTACGGCAAAATTTTTTTTTTTTTTTTCTTGGATTTTCCCCGCCCCACACTTGTCTGTCATCGTCACCCCTACATACTATGTCATGCTCTACTAAGTCCCTAAGACAAGGGTAGAGATATCCTGTACTAAGCTCATGGTAGGGTAGTGAGGGTGATGAAACAAAGGTTTTCAACGTAGGCTCAAAGGGGTTCATTCTAAGGAGTCCCACGACGGGCACAGTTGGGGACACATGCTTGTTTGGCTATGGTGGTTACCCTAATGCCTACTATCCTATCCAGGATCAGTGCATATTATGGCATACAAGTTTTGACAGTCACAACAGCCGAGTTCTAGTACTCTCTAGTCCATTAAAATCTATGGCACATGATCATTGGATTTTCAAAGAATGATGAGGTTTTGCAAATACAGCCATGAAATTTTGAATTTATCAATAAGCACTCGAAAAGAAAGTATTTTAGCTCAATAGCTCACTTAGGGTAAAATGAATCAGACTTCATCCTAGCATGCTTAATGAACCAAGTTACAATCCTATCTCAAATCTTCATACAAGCATTACAATGTCGATTAACCACAAAATTCAATTAAGTCCTATTTCGATTGTGAAAACCTTCAGCCATGAATTCAGAGACATGTTCATCCTAGACGTTAGGGGCATCCTAAGACTCAAGCAAACAAAACAAAAAAAAAAAACACTAAAAAAAAACCATAGAAATTTTTTTTTTTTTTTTTTTTTAAGGGAAGGGTAAAATAAACAAACAATAAACAAAGACACAAGTACAATTCAACCTAAGCAAGTGAAGGGATAGAAATTTCAAACTCTCGTTGATGGCTCCTTCACAGCTTCGGTTGAAATGGGTTGCCTCCCTGATGTCGCTTTTGGGAGCGACCAATTTAACCCTGAAATGTCATTAGTAGTATAGAATAAATAGGGATCGTTCTATTCCGGGGATTGAGGGTACACCTGTCATTGTCAAACAATTAAACAATTAAAATTAAAACAAAGTATATTATTTACACAATATAGACATATTTACGAAAAAAGGGGGGAATATTTTTGATTTTGGTTTTCGAAAATTAAACTAAGTTAAGAAAATAATTAAAATGCAAAAACATAAAAATATAAATGGGATGCAAGAACAAAGATCAAAGTCGAAACTCATGATTAAAATTGATTCAAGTTCATCATTGTTCATCATAGTCATGCAAGAGGAATTGATCATGTGAAACGTTCAAAAGCAAACAATTTCCCATATTTTACTTTCAATGCTAATTAACCTAAGCGAAAGCACCTAGATTAATCCTATCAAACATGCAATCAAACCCTAGAAAGCTAGTCAATCATGTCATGTTTAATGCATTAAGCACCTAGAAAGGCTATCAACTCAAATGTGCAACTTAGTATGAAAAAGTTCACCTAATTGCAATCTTCTTTGATTAAATTCAGTTTTTGTACAAAACCTTTACTACTTATCGATTCAAGAACACAAAACCAAAAAGTTGATCCATGTTCTCAAATTCGTAGCAACATTCACATAAAAACCCTAAATGTTTCGAACCATTCAAGATTATCATACAAAAGATTTCTATCATGCAAATTTAATCAAACACTCACACAAAAGCAACCATAAATCACAATATATGAATCTGAAAATTAACAATTAATCATAAAATTTCAGAAAACAACACTTGTTCATACATATGTGTCAACTAAGGCAAAACCAACGAAAATACAAAGCAAAGGTACAAGGAGAATCAGATTACACCGTGATGAAGATGAGATGAATGAAGTGATGAATGGTCTCTTGAATTTCGAAAGCAATCTTCAAGGATGGTGATGGATGATGTGCACGGCTTGACCTCTTCTTCCTTGGCCTTGCTTGAACTTCGTGGTTGCCCTAGAGGATGGAGATGAACACGGCTAGGCTAGAGAGAGTTTTCTGATTTTTCTTCAAAGTGTAAACGCAAAAGTGGGAACTAGGAACTCCTTGACGTTGAGAGAAGAGAGGAATATATAGGGGACGGCTTCTAGGTCTTCAAGCCGTGAATTTCTTCTTTATTTTCCATGGAATTAATCTGAAAATGCCACATAGTTTCCTCCAATGATAGCATGCCACATAAGCCCTATGAGGTGGTGCAACCAATCACAAAATTCTCTTTTAATTCCCTAGAAATATTGCCGAAATTCCTTGAGATAATTTCTGATTTTTCTTGTTTAATTTCGGCCAACTTCCTTTAGGAATTCTAGGAATGAATCTAGACTCCATTTAAGCTTTTCTTGGTCTCCACCTTTTTCTCTTTCCTTAAAACTCTCTAGGAAATCTTTTTGCCGAAATCTCTTTGTTTACTTCTTGATTCACACGGCAATTCTCTCTCCTTCCTTGTATTTCTCACGGCAATCCCTAGCTTCTCTCTCTCTTTAAACGGCAAAGGCTCAAGATAACTCTTCCAAGAATATCTCATTCCAAGAAAATCTCCCTAGAAAATCTCCACCAAAATCTTCTTATTATTTCCTGATTTTCCACGTCATCTTCCTTGTTTCTCTCTAGGATTTCACGGCAAAACATCTTTAGGGCTAGGGTTTGCGTCACAAACCCTAGTTCCATGGGCCTTTGTGGGCTTTTATCCAAGTAGCCGAAAATCCAACAAGTCTTGAGAGTTTTTGGGCCTCCATGCGTCACCTTTATGCCATGTCATCATCTAGAGTCTTCAAGAAGCTTCCCTCATGCCATGTACTTCATTAATTCGATCTCCATTCTTGGTTGGCTCAAGAGTCTTGTTTTGGCCAGCTTTCCTCTTTGGACAGGGTTTCCTGGTTGGACCAGGAAAACTTCTTTTCTTCATTTCTGCTCATTTGTGCTTCCCTTTGTACTTCATCTTTGCTCCCCTTGTAGTTCGCAAGCTCCTCTTTCCATTTATGAGTTCATTTCCACTTTCTAGCTCGGAGGTCCTGAAAATAGAAACTAGTAAGAAAAATAGAAACTTTCCTAAAATGAAAAATGGCAACTTTCCTAAACTGAAAATGGGAAACTTTCTAAAAATGACAAATAGAAACTACCGAAAATGGAAACTTACTAGAAATGATAAATAGAAACTACAAAAATAGAAACTTTCTACAAATAGGAACTTTCCCAATCAAAGAATGGAAACTTTCCTAAACAGAGTTTTATTAAGGAAATAACGCAGAAAATGTAGGGAAATGCAGTTAAAACGTCGCATTAAAATGCTCCTATCAAATTCCCCCACACTTAGCTTTTGCTAGTCCCTTAGCAAAATCACACTAAGACACATACTAAGACTCAACGAAAATTAAAGACTTGACACGAAACAGACTCTATAGCCCTTCAACTTTTTGTCTCAGCAATCTCTTACTTTCACAACACCAAGATTAGCACTTCACCAAGAATAAATGTTTAGGCATTCGAGAGTTAATTAAAACACATAAGTTACATATACACAAGTAGGACTTGGTTGGAACAATGGTGATGGTTTCTGTTAAGCATGCTTCAAACAAGTATGATTCAAATCCTCACAAGTTATATCCACTCTTTCTTCTCTCAGATCATGGCAATGCTTAAAAGCTTATACACTCAAGTATATGTGAAAGATAGCAAGTATATCACATAATTCAAGAAACGAAAGCACATGTATAATTTTCTTTAAAGATCTCATGAAGGATACCAACTACTTGCACGGATGGACCCAAGCCATAGGTTCAACTCTTGTAACTCATCTCCACATCAAGGGCTGTCCCATCTTAAGGATCAAGAAGGTCTTCTCAAGGTTTGTAATGGGGCTAAGGCTCAAGGTTTAAAGAAACGAAAGGTAAGGATTTATCAAAGTGTCCTAAAAACCTAGCAGAGCACATGTAGATGTAGATACCTCAAGAAATCCACCAAGGCATTGCAAAAACGTCACTTTCCCTAGAGGTAACATAAAAGGGGCCTAATGTCTTCATGTTGGGCCCAATCTTCATTGGAAACTTCCCCTGAACTATAGTGACTGGACAAAGGCCAAATTTTTCTGTAGTGAGCCTTCAGTTCAAAGTAAACTCCAAAATCACTAAGTATGGGGGGCTAAAATCCATAAATATTTCTTTCTTTTCTTTTCTAGTCGTACAATTTTTTTCCTTTCTTTTATTTTTCACGGCTTTCACATATTTTTTTCTTTATGGACAAGTCTACCCCCACACTTGAACTTTAACCTCTTCTCAATTTCCATCCTTAGCACCAAACCCACGTAGTATGTCTCAAAAGATAGCTCCACTAAGTTCTTAGAACAAAGGGTAGGGTTGTAACTATACTAAGCTTCATGGTTAAGGGTTTTAAGGGTGATGAATGAAAAGGCTTAATGTAGGCTCAAAGGGCTTATCTAGGGGGGTCCCACGACGGGCACAAATGGGGACACAGGTTTATTTGGCAATGGTGGTAATCCCTAGGGTGCCTCTATCCCTTCCAGAATCAGGGCCATGTATTGATATAACGTCTCAACAAGCACAAGAGTGAATTCTAGCATTCTCTAGTCCATCAAACTTAATCTATGGCAAGCAATCAATCAAGTGAAAGAATAATGAGATCATCAAAATATCGCCAAGAAATTAAGAATATATATTTTCGATTTTTACTCCAAGAAAAAGGGACATGGCTCAAATATCTCACATGGGCTTTATGAATCAAAACTTATCTTAACATGCTCATATTTTCTGTACCAAAGTTTCGAAATCCATATCCACTACACATGCATACATTTTTCATATATCTCAATTAACCAAAGAATACCATTTAAAATCATCTCAATATTGTGATCCTCTTTTAGTCATGATTTCGGAGATATAGAATCATCCTAGACAGTTGAAAGGGCATCCTAAGACTCAAAACAAAAACAAAAGCAACGAAAATTTTTAAATTTTTGACATTTTTCAATTTTTTTGTATTTTTCAATATATGACTCAAAATATGACTCAAAACAAAAGTATAAATCCCTTCCCCCACACTTAAATATTGCATTGTCCTCAATGTAATCAATTAAAAGCATGCAATGAAACACTTAAGTATTTAGGGATGGAATTTACGAAAATAACTATAAAACAAAAAGCAAAAAAACGAAAAATAAAAGATAAGGATAAAGAAAGCAAATCTGATTTGCATGGGTTGCCTCCCAAGTAGCGCTTGGTTTTAACGTCTTCTCAGCCTAGACGTGGTTTCCTCTTCTCCTCAGTTGGTGGAACCTTCAAAGCTTCCCTTTGGGTTTTGAATTGTGTTGCTCGGAAGCTTACCACTTTCATGAAACTTGGTCATGAAGTCCACCACTTGTCCCATTTGTTTCTTGAGCTCTGCAATATCCTTGGCATTGGTCTGTTGTCCTTGAAGCAAAGTCTGTGTGGCATTAGTCAATGCCTGAGTAGAATTAGTCAATGCCTCTATCGTCTTATCATAGTGAGAATTGGGATTCCCTACATTGTGTTGAAGAGGCATGTAAGGTCTTTGATAGGGAGGTCCTTGAGGACGTTGGAAACTGCCACCAAGAGGGTTCTGAACATTTTCATTGTTGGTCCACTTGAAGTTGGGGTGGTCCCTCCATCCAGGGTTATAGGTATTCGAATATGGATCATACCTTGGACGTGGGGGACCCCCTTGGTTCCCTTGATAGCCTCCTATAGCATTCACAGATTCCCAACCACCATTCTCACTCAGTTGAGGACATTGATCCGTAGGATGTCCTTGAGTAAAGCATACCCCACAAGCAGAGGGTCCTCCATGGCCTTGAGTAGTCGCCACCTTGTTCACAAGAAGGGTGAGTTTGCTCAATTGATCCGCAATGGCAGGACTAGTGCTCACCTCATTTACCCTACGAGTGGGTTGTCTCACACCCTCATACTGTTGGGAGTTTAGGGCACGATTAGCTATAAGTTCCCTCCCAACCGCAGGTGACTTATCCACAAAAGCTCCTCCAGCTGCAGCATCCAGCATTTGCCTTTCCAAGGGTAAGAGTCCTTCATAGAAACATGTAAGTAGGGTCTCATCCTTCATTTGATGTTGAGGACATTGTGCAAGTAGGGAGTTGAACCTCTCGTAGTAGGCAGCATAGGACTCATCATGGGCTTGCTCTATCCCACTGAGCTTCTTCCTAAGTGTGATGACCTTTGAAGCTGGGAAGTATTTCTCCAAGAATGCCTTTCTCATTGTTTCCCATGACGTGATACGTCCTGCAGGAAGTTCATATAGCCAATCCTTGGCTCTATCAGCTAGAGAGAATGGAAATGCTCTCATCTTAAGAAGGTTTTCATCCGCCCCTTGTGGTTGCATGTTTGCACAAACAGATTGGAATTCTCGTACGTGCTTGTTAGCATCCTCCATATTAAGTCCATGGAAGATAGGGAGCTTGTGCAACAATCCACTCTTAAGCTCGAACTCTGCCTGTCTTCCAGCTGCAGGGGCAGGGTATACTATGCCTGTAGGGGGTCCTCCTTCAACAGTTGCGGTGGAGAGTTCCCTAATAGATGCTGATAGGAGCATTTTAATGCGACGTTTTAACTGCATTTCCCTACATTTTTCTGCGCCATTTCCTTGAAAAATCCCTGTTTTGGAAAGTTTCCATTCTTTGATTGGGAAAGTTCCTTATTGTAGAAAGTTTCCATTTCTGTAGTTTTCATTTCTCATTTCTGGCAAGTTTCCATTTTTCAGTTTAGGAAAGTTTCTATTTTTCATTTTTAGTAAGTTTCTATTTTCATTTTTTTAGAAAGTTTCTATTTTAAGTATAGTTTCTATTTTCAGGACCTCCGAGCTAAAAAGTGGAAATGAATACACGAATGGAAAGAGGAGCTTGCGAACATCAAGACGAACGAATATGAGAGAAAACGGCCCACACATTTGAGCAGAAATGAAGAAATAAGCTTTCCTAGTCCAACCAGGAAATCCTACGAAATGGAGGAAGGCTTCCCTAGCAAGTTTCCAACGCAACCATGAAAAAGAAATGGAAAAATAATGTGTTTTGCGTTGGAGGATGAAAAGGCTTGAAGTTGAAGCAACGAGGCCCAAGAACTTTACGGATTTGAGTTGGATTTTCGGCAAAATGGATCAAGGCCCGTAAAAGCCCATGGAATTAGGGTTTTGTGACGAAATGGAGATATTTTTGGGAATTAAATCTGATTTTGCCATGGGAAATCATGAAGATAATGTGAAAAATCAAGAAGAAATCAAGGAAAAACGTTGGAAATATTATAGGGAGAGTTTCAAGGGATTGTGCAACAAGAAAAAGCTCAAAACAAGTCCAAATTCGCTCCTAAATCCCCTCAATATATTTTGGACGAAAATGAGGAATAAAATCTGTATTTTGTCATGAAAATCAAGAGAAAATCAAGGGGAGACATTAAAGGAAGTCCATGGAGAGATTTAAGGAAGAAAAGGTTCAAAAACAAGTCCAGATTCGTTCCTACAATTCCTAAAGCAATTTTGGCCGAAAATAAAGAAGAAAATCAGAATTAATTCATGGATATTCGGCAATAATATATTTGGGACTTATTTTGAAGGCTTATGATTGGTTGGATGACACACCAGGGCTTACATGGCAATTTGTGATTGGTTGAAGTTATGTGGCATTTTCTGATAATTCCTTGGAAAATAATAGAAGATTCATGAAGACTTGGAGACCAAGGCCAACGTCCCCTATATATACTCCCCCTATGCTAGACGTTTTACCACCCCATAATTCAGAAAATTCTCTCTACGCGAAAGCTCTCTCCATCCTCTAGTGCATTCAACGTTTCAAGCAAGGGAGAAGAAGAAGAAGAAGGAGCCGTGAGCATCATCATCCATCCTCCACCTTGAAGCTTGCTTTCGAGATTCAAGAATCCATAACGTTTCATCCTTCATCCCCATCTCCATCTCACGGTGTAATTCAACCTCTTTCTTTGTAATCTTGCTTTGTTTCGTGAGAATTGTTTCTAGTTGACATTGATGTTTGAACAAGGTTTATATTCTGAAAATTTATGATTGATTAAGGATTTTCGATTTCTATGTTGTGATTCCAAAGTTGCTTATGTGTGATTGTTCGATTGAATTTGCTTTATAGATAACTTTTGTATTTTAATCTTATGTGGTTGCAAACACTTAGGGTTTTGATATAATTGGTGCTAGGTTTAAGAACATGAAATCGACTTTTCGTTTTGTGTAAACTTGAATCAAAGTAGTAAAGGTTTTGGACAAAAATCGAATTCAATTGAAGAGGATTGCAATTAGGTGAACTTATTCATACTAAGTTGTACACTTGAGTTGATAGCCTTTCCTTGAACTTCTTGCGTTGAACATGTATGATTGACTAGCTTTCTAGGGTTTGATTACATGTTTGATAGGATTAATCTATGTGCTTTCATTTAGATTAATTAGCATTGAAAAGTAAAATATGGGAAATCGTTTGCTTTCGAATGTTTCACATGATCAACTCCTTTCACATGACTTGGAAGAACAATGTAGAGTTAATTCGAATTCAATTGTAAAGTTGGTTTTAATCTTTGTTTCTTACATTTCATTCTTGTATTTGTGTTTTTGTTTATACTTAGTTTTAATTCTTGTTTTTAATTTTCGAAAAACCAAAAACCTAAAACCCCCCTAAATTCGTGAATAGTGTTTATATGTGAATAGTATACTTTGTTTTTATTTTAATTGTTTAAATTGTCTTACATTGACAGGTGTACCCTCAATCCCCGGAATAGAACGATCCCTACTTACTTTATACTACTAATGACATTTCAGGGTTAAATTGGTCGCTTCCCAAGAGCGACATCAATTTTTGGCGCCGTTGCCGGGGATTGAAAAATCACTTGTTAAATATGTGAATATTTGTTTTGTTTATATGTTGTGTTCAAAAAAAAAAAAAAATTTACTTGTTAATTGTTTGTAATTCTCGAAAATTAGTTAATTAGTTAGTTAATTACTTAGGTTGTTATTTATATTATTGAACACAAATTTTAATTGTGAGTTGTAAATTAAAGAAGGAATAGGTGAAGTCGTGTTTATTAATATTGGCCTAAACCCCTTATTGGTACCTAGTCCAGGTCCCTTAAGGTTGAGGGCGGCCTTTATTAACATTCATTGAACTGTCTTCACACTTAGGACCTTTTTCATCCAAGTAAGTATAGCCTATGTGGGATGGTGTCTAGGAAGGGGACAACGATCATGACGGTTTTTGAATCCAGAAGTGCTTACAAATGGGCTTAGCTCATGCCAAAATGGATTTTGTCTCTCGTGTTCGTCCTCCCCTACCTGGCCATTTCAGTAAGGTTGCCCAAAGGATGTAGGAGGGACTTTGTGTCTAGACGACTATACTTGGGCCGCACGTCCACTTGATTTACCACTTGGAATTTAATTTGATATCAATGATATTTGTAACAAACGAAAATGTTGTGATTCACTAAGGTATATTGGATTAAACATAGTCTTGAAAAGGGTAGCTGTTTCAGTCCCATTGCACATCGAGACTCCCTGTTCCCGTACCTAAGTGTTGAAAATAATTGTAAAGAATAAAAATTTTTGTAAGTATTTTCGTAAAAAAAAAAAAAAAAAAAAAAAGTGAATAGTGAATAGTGACGTTTTTTGTATAAATCATTAATTTGTATTTCTTTTATTGTATAGTCACTAACTTTATTTAGTGGAGGTCCGTCTGGCTGAAAGACGTTAAATTCAAGCGCTGCTTGGGAGGCAACCCAATTCAGAAGTAGCTGTGAAGGAGTCTACGCACGCAGATTTGATTTCTCCTTCCCTATTTCTCTTTCTTTTCATGTTTTCTCTTTGAATTTATTTGGTCTTTTCGTAAATTTCTACCCTATATGCTTAAGTGTTTCATTGCATGCTTATGATTGATTACATTGAGGACAATGCAATATTTAAGTGTGGGGGAAGGGATTTATACTTTTGTCTTGAGTCATATAAATTGAAAAATACAAAAAAAAAATTTCGCTGTTTTTGTTTTTGTTTTGAGTCATAGGATGCCCTTTCAACTGTCTAGGATGATTCTATATCTCTGAAATCATGACTAAAAGAGGATCACAAAATTGAGATGACTTAAACATGGTATTCTTTGGTTAATTGAGATATATGAAAAATATGTGCCTTGTAGTGGATATGGATTTAGTGACTTTGGTACAGAAAATATGAGCATGTTAAGATGAGTTTTGATTCATAAAAGCCCATGTGAGATATTTGAACCCATGTCCCTTTTTCTTGGAGTGAAATGAAAAATATATTCTTATTTTCTTGGCGATGTTTTGATGATCTCATTATTCTTTCATTTGATTGATTACTTGCCATAGATTAAGTTTGATGGACTAGAGAATGCTAGAATTCACT
This sequence comes from Rosa chinensis, assembly GCF_002994745.2. NCBI lineage: Eukaryota > Viridiplantae > Streptophyta > Magnoliopsida > Rosales > Rosaceae > Rosa > Rosa chinensis. The sequence goes on along the minus strand of NW_020126818.1, from coordinate 134,099 downwards.
CTTGTACTTGTTGAAACGTTATATCAATACATGGCCCTGATTCTGGAAAGGATAGAGGCACCCTAGGAATTACCACCATTGCCATATGAACCTGTGTCCCTAATTGTGCCCGTCGTGGGACTCCCCTAGATAAGCCCCTTTGAGGCTACATTAAGCCTTTTCATTCATCACCCTTAAAACCCTTAACCATGAAGCTTAGTATAGTTACAATCCTACCCTCTGTTCTAAAAACTTGGTAGAGCTATCTTTCGAGACTTACTACATGGGTTTGGTGCTAAGGATGAAAATTGAGAAGAGGTGAAAGTTCAAGTGTGGGGGTAGACTTGTCCATAAAAATTAAAAAAAAATATGTGAAAGCCGTGAAAAAAATGAAAGAAAAAAAAAAATGTGTACGGCTAAAGAAAAGAAAGAAAAATGTATGTTTATGGATTTTAGTCCCCCATACTTAATGATTTTGGAGTTTACTTTGAACTGAAGGCCCACTACAGAAAAATTTGGCCTTTGTCCATTCCACTATAGTTCAAGGGAAGTTACAATGAAGATTGGGCCCAACATGAAGACATTAGGCCCCTTTTATGTTACCTCTAGGGAAAGTGACGTTTTTGCAATGCCTTGGTGGATTTCTTGAGGTCTCTCTACATTTGCATGAGCTCTACTAGGTTTTTAGGACACTTTGTTAAATTCCTTACCCTTCATTTCTTTAAAACCTTGAACCATGGCCCCATTACAACCCTTGATAAGACCTTCTTGATCCTTAAGATGGGACAGCCATTGATGTGGAGATGAGTTACAAGAGTTGAACCTATGGCTTGGGTCCATCTGTGCAAGTAGTTGATATCCTTCATGAGATCTTTAAAAAGAAATTTATACATGTGCTTTCGTTTCTTGCAATATGTGATACACTTGCTATCTTTCACATATACTTGAGTGTATAAGCTTTTAAGCATTGCCATGATCTGAGAGAAGAAAGAGTGGATATACTTTGTGAGGATTTGAATCATACTTGTTTGAAGCGTGCTTAACAGAAACCATCACCATTGTTACAACCAAGTCCTACTTGTGTATATGTAAATTATGTGTTTTAATTAACTCTCGAATGCCTAAACATTGATTCTTGGTGAAGTGCTAATCTTGGTATTGTGAAAGTAAGAGATTGCTGAGACAAATAGTTGAAGGGCAATGGAGTCTGTTATGTGTCAAGTCTTTAATTTTTGTTGAGTCGTAGTCGTGTCTGTGTTGTGATTTTGCTAAGGGACTAGCAAAAGCTAAGTGTGGGGGAATTTGATAGGAGCATTTTAATGCGACGTTTTAACTGCATTTCCCTACATTTTTCTGCGCCATTTCCTTGAAAAATCCCTGTTTTGGAAAGTTTCCATTCTTTGATTGGGAAAGTTCCTTATTGTAGAAAGTTTCCATTTCTGTAGTTTTCATTTCTCATTTCTGGCAAGTTTCCATTTTTCAGTTTAGGAAAGTTTCTATTTTTCATTTTTAGTAAGTTTCTATTTTCATTTTTTTAGAAAGTTTCTATTTTAAGTATAGTTTCTATTTTCAGGACCTCCGAGCTAAAAAGTGGAAATGAATACACGAATGGAAAGAGGAGCTTGCGAACATCAAGACGAACGAATATGAGAGAAAACGGCCCACACATTTGAGCAGAAATGAAGAAATAAGCTTTCCTAGTCCAACCAGGAAATCCTACGAAATGGAGGAAGGCTTCCCTAGCAAGTTTCCAACGCAACCATGAAAAAGAAATGGAAAAATAATGTGTTTTGCGTTGGAGGATGAAAAGGCTTGAAGTTGAAGCAACGAGGCCCAAGAACTTTACGGATTTGAGTTGGATTTTCGGCAAAATGGATCAAGGCCCGTAAAAGCCCATGGAATTAGGGTTTTGTGACGAAATGGAGATATTTTTGGGAATTAAATCTGATTTTGCCATGGGAAATCATGAAGATAATGTGAAAAATCAAGAAGAAATCAAGGAAAAACGTTGGAAATATTATAGGGAGAGTTTCAAGGGATTGTGCAACAAGAAAAAGCTCAAAACAAGTCCAAATTCGCTCCTAAATCCCCTCAATATATTTTGGACGAAAATGAGGAATAAAATCTGTATTTTGTCATGAAAATCAAGAGAAAATCAAGGGGAGACATTAAAGGAAGTCCATGGAGAGATTTAAGGAAGAAAAGGTTCAAAAACAAGTCCAGATTCGTTCCTACAATTCCTAAAGCAATTTTGGCCGAAAATAAAGAAGAAAATCAGAATTAATTCATGGATATTCGGCAATAATATATTTGGGACTTATTTTGAAGGCTTATGATTGGTTGGATGACACACCAGGGCTTACATGGCAATTTGTGATTGGTTGAAGTTATGTGGCATTTTCTGATAATTCCTTGGAAAATAATAGAAGATTCATGAAGACTTGGAGACCAAGGCCAACGTCCCCTATATATACTCCCCCTATGCTAGACGTTTTACCACCCCATAATTCAGAAAATTCTCTCTACGCGAAAGCTCTCTCCATCCTCTAGTGCATTCAACGTTTCAAGCAAGGGAGAAGAAGAAGAAGAAGGAGCCGTGAGCATCATCATCCATCCTCCACCTTGAAGCTTGCTTTCGAGATTCAAGAATCCATAACGTTTCATCCTTCATCCCCATCTCCATCTCACGGTGTAATTCAACCTCTTTCTTTGTAATCTTGCTTTGTTTCGTGAGAATTGTTTCTAGTTGACATTGATGTTTGAACAAGGTTTATATTCTGAAAATTTATGATTGATTAAGGATTTTCGATTTCTATGTTGTGATTCCAAAGTTGCTTATGTGTGATTGTTCGATTGAATTTGCTTTATAGATAACTTTTGTATTTTAATCTTATGTGGTTGCAAACACTTAGGGTTTTGATATAATTGGTGCTAGGTTTAAGAACATGAAATCGACTTTTCGTTTTGTGTAAACTTGAATCAAAGTAGTAAAGGTTTTGGACAAAAATCGAATTCAATTGAAGAGGATTGCAATTAGGTGAACTTATTCATACTAAGTTGTACACTTGAGTTGATAGCCTTTCCTTGAACTTCTTGCGTTGAACATGTATGATTGACTAGCTTTCTAGGGTTTGATTACATGTTTGATAGGATTAATCTATGTGCTTTCATTTAGATTAATTAGCATTGAAAAGTAAAATATGGGAAATCGTTTGCTTTCGAATGTTTCACATGATCAACTCCTTTCACATGACTTGGAAGAACAATGTAGAGTTAATTCGAATTCAATTGTAAAGTTGGTTTTAATCTTTGTTTCTTACATTTCATTCTTGTATTTGTGTTTTTGTTTATACTTAGTTTTAATTCTTGTTTTTAATTTTCGAAAAACCAAAAACCTAAAACCCCCCTAAATTCGTGAATAGTGTTTATATGTGAATAGTATACTTTGTTTTTATTTTAATTGTTTAAATTGTCTTACATTGACAGGTGTACCCTCAATCCCCGGAATAGAACGATCCCTACTTACTTTATACTACTAATGACATTTCAGGGTTAAATTGGTCGCTTCCCAAGAGCGACATCAATTTTTGGCGCCGTTGCCGGGGATTGAAAAATCACTTGTTAAATATGTGAATATTTGTTTTGTTTATATGTTGTGTTCAAAAAAAAAAAAAAATTTACTTGTTAATTGTTTGTAATTCTCGAAAATTAGTTAATTAGTTAGTTAATTACTTAGGTTGTTATTTATATTATTGAACACAAATTTTAATTGTGAGTTGTAAATTAAAGAAGGAATAGGTGAAGTCGTGTTTATTAATATTGGCCTAAACCCCTTATTGGTACCTAGTCCAGGTCCCTTAAGGTTGAGGGCGGCCTTTATTAACATTCATTGAACTGTCTTCACACTTAGGACCTTTTTCATCCAAGTAAGTATAGCCTATGTGGGATGGTGTCTAGGAAGGGGACAACGATCATGACGGTTTTTGAATCCAGAAGTGCTTACAAATGGGCTTAGCTCATGCCAAAATGGATTTTGTCTCTCGTGTTCGTCCTCCCCTACCTGGCCATTTCAGTAAGGTTGCCCAAAGGATGTAGGAGGGACTTTGTGTCTAGACGACTATACTTGGGCCGCACGTCCACTTGATTTACCACTTGGAATTTAATTTGATATCAATGATATTTGTAACAAACGAAAATGTTGTGATTCACTAAGGTATATTGGATTAAACATAGTCTTGAAAAGGGTAGCTGTTTCAGTCCCATTGCACATCGAGACTCCCTGTTCCCGTACCTAAGTGTTGAAAATAATTGTAAAGAATAAAATTTTTGTAAGTATTTTCGTAAAAAAAAAAAAAAAAAAAAAAAGTGAATAGTGAATAGTGACGTTTTTTGTATAAATCATTAATTTGTATTTCTTTTATTGTATAGTCACTAACTTTATTTAGTGGAGGTCCGTCTGGCTGAAAGACGTTAAATTCAAGCGCTGCTTGGGAGGCAACCCAATTCAGAAGTAGCTGTGAAGGAGTCTACGCACGCAGATTTGATTTCTCCTTCCCTATTTCTCTTTCTTTTCATGTTTTCTCTTTGAATTTATTTGGTCTTTTCGTAAATTTCTACCCTATATGCTTAAGTGTTTCATTGCATGCTTATGATTGATTACATTGAGGACAATGCAATATTTAAGTGTGGGGGAAGGGATTTATACTTTTGTCTTGAGTCATATAAATTGAAAAATACAAAAAAAAATTTCGCTGTTTTTGTTTTTGTTTTGAGTCATAGGATGCCCTTTCAACTGTCTAGGATGATTCTATATCTCTGAAATCATGACTAAAAGAGGATCACAAAATTGAGATGACTTAAACATGGTATTCTTTGGTTAATTGAGATATATGAAAAATATGTGCCTTGTAGTGGATATGGATTTAGTGACTTTGGTACAGAAAATATGAGCATGTTAAGATGAGTTTTGATTCATAAAAGCCCATGTGAGATATTTGAACCCATGTCCCTTTTTCTTGGAGTGAAATGAAAAATATATTCTTATTTTCTTGGCGATGTTTTGATGATCTCATTATTCTTTCATTTGATTGATTACTTGCCATAGATTAAGTTTGATGGACTAGAGAATGCTAGAATTCACTCTTGTACTTGTTGAAACGTTATATCAATACATGGCCCTGATTCTGGAAAGGATAGAGGCACCCTAGGAATTACCACCATTGCCATATGAACCTGTGTCCCTAATTGTGCCCGTCGTGGGACTCCCCTAGATAAGCCCCTTTGAGGCTACATTAAGCCTTTTCATTCATCACCCTTAAAACCCTTAACCATGAAGCTTAGTATAGTTACAATCCTACCCTCTGTTCTAAAAACTTGGTAGAGCTATCTTTCGAGACTTACTACATGGGTTTGGTGCTAAGGATGAAAATTGAGAAGAGGTGAAAGTTCAAGTGTGGGGGTAGACTTGTCCATAAAAATTAAAAAAAAATATGTGAAAGCCGTGAAAAAAATGAAAGAAAAAAAAAAATGTGTACGGCTAAAGAAAAGAAAGAAAAATGTATGTTTATGGATTTTAGTCCCCCATACTTAATGATTTTGGAGTTTACTTTGAACTGAAGGCCCACTACAGAAAAATTTGGCCTTTGTCCATTCCACTATAGTTCAAGGGAAGTTACAATGAAGATTGGGCCCAACATGAAGACATTAGGCCCCTTTTATGTTACCTCTAGGGAAAGTGACGTTTTTGCAATGCCTTGGTGGATTTCTTGAGGTCTCTCTACATTTGCATGAGCTCTACTAGGTTTTTAGGACACTTTGTTAAATTCCTTACCCTTCATTTCTTTAAAACCTTGAACCATGGCCCCATTACAACCCTTGATAAGACCTTCTTGATCCTTAAGATGGGACAGCCATTGATGTGGAGATGAGTTACAAGAGTTGAACCTATGGCTTGGGTCCATCTGTGCAAGTAGTTGATATCCTTCATGAGATCTTTAAAAAGAAATTTATACATGTGCTTTCGTTTCTTGCAATATGTGATACACTTGCTATCTTTCACATATACTTGAGTGTATAAGCTTTTAAGCATTGCCATGATCTGAGAGAAGAAAGAGTGGATATACTTTGTGAGGATTTGAATCATACTTGTTTGAAGCGTGCTTAACAGAAACCATCACCATTGTTACAACCAAGTCCTACTTGTGTATATGTAAATTATGTGTTTTAATTAACTCTCGAATGCCTAAACATTGATTCTTGGTGAAGTGCTAATCTTGGTATTGTGAAAGTAAGAGATTGCTGAGACAAATAGTTGAAGGGCAATGGAGTCTGTTATGTGTCAAGTCTTTAATTTTTGTTGAGTCGTAGTCGTGTCTGTGTTGTGATTTTGCTAAGGGACTAGCAAAAGCTAAGTGTGGGGGAATTTGATAGGAGCATTTTAATGCGACGTTTTAACTGCATTTCCCTACATTTTTCTGCGCCATTTCCTTGAAAAATCCCTGTTTTGGAAAGTTTCCATTCTTTGATTGGGAAAGTTCCTTATTGTAGAAAGTTTCCATTTCTGTAGTTTTCATTTCTCATTTCTGGCAAGTTTCCATTTTTCAGTTTAGGAAAGTTTCTATTTTTCATTTTTAGTAAGTTTCTATTTTCATTTTTTTAGAAAGTTTCTATTTTAAGTATAGTTTCTATTTTCAGGACCTCCGAGCTAAAAAGTGGAAATGAATACACGAATGGAAAGAGGAGCTTGCGAACATCAAGACGAACGAATATGAGAGAAAACGGCCCACACATTTGAGCAGAAATGAAGAAATAAGCTTTCCTAGTCCAACCAGGAAATCCTACGAAATGGAGGAAGGCTTCCCTAGCAAGTTTCCAACGCAACCATGAAAAAGAAATGGAAAAATAATGTGTTTTGCGTTGGAGGATGAAAAGGCTTGAAGTTGAAGCAACGAGGCCCAAGAACTTTACGGATTTGAGTTGGATTTTCGGCAAAATGGATCAAGGCCCGTAAAAGCCCATGGAATTAGGGTTTTGTGACGAAATGGAGATATTTTTGGGAATTAAATCTGATTTTGCCATGGGAAATCATGAAGATAATGTGAAAAATCAAGAAGAAATCAAGGAAAAACGTTGGAAATATTATAGGGAGAGTTTCAAGGGATTGTGCAACAAGAAAAAGCTCAAAACAAGTCCAAATTCGCTCCTAAATCCCCTCAATATATTTTGGACGAAAATGAGGAATAAAATCTGTATTTTGTCATGAAAATCAAGAGAAAATCAAGGGGAGACATTAAAGGAAGTCCATGGAGAGATTTAAGGAAGAAAAGGTTCAAAAACAAGTCCAGATTCGTTCCTACAATTCCTAAAGCAATTTTGGCCGAAAATAAAGAAGAAAATCAGAATTAATTCATGGATATTCGGCAATAATATATTTGGGACTTATTTTGAAGGCTTATGATTGGTTGGATGACACACCAGGGCTTACATGGCAATTTGTGATTGGTTGAAGTTATGTGGCATTTTCTGATAATTCCTTGGAAAATAATAGAAGATTCATGAAGACTTGGAGACCAAGGCCAACGTCCCCTATATATACTCCCCCTATGCTAGACGTTTTACCACCCCATAATTCAGAAAATTCTCTCTACGCGAAAGCTCTCTCCATCCTCTAGTGCATTCAACGTTTCAAGCAAGGGAGAAGAAGAAGAAGAAGGAGCCGTGAGCATCATCATCCATCCTCCACCTTGAAGCTTGCTTTCGAGATTCAAGAATCCATAACGTTTCATCCTTCATCCCCATCTCCATCTCACGGTGTAATTCAACCTCTTTCTTTGTAATCTTGCTTTGTTTCGTGAGAATTGTTTCTAGTTGACATTGATGTTTGAACAAGGTTTATATTCTGAAAATTTATGATTGATTAAGGATTTTCGATTTCTATGTTGTGATTCCAAAGTTGCTTATGTGTGATTGTTCGATTGAATTTGCTTTATAGATAACTTTTGTATTTTAATCTTATGTGGTTGCAAACACTTAGGGTTTTGATATAATTGGTGCTAGGTTTAAGAACATGAAATCGACTTTTCGTTTTGTGTAAACTTGAATCAAAGTAGTAAAGGTTTTGGACAAAAATCGAATTCAATTGAAGAGGATTGCAATTAGGTGAACTTATTCATACTAAGTTGTACACTTGAGTTGATAGCCTTTCCTTGAACTTCTTGCGTTGAACATGTATGATTGACTAGCTTTCTAGGGTTTGATTACATGTTTGATAGGATTAATCTATGTGCTTTCATTTAGATTAATTAGCATTGAAAAGTAAAATATGGGAAATCGTTTGCTTTCGAATGTTTCACATGATCAACTCCTTTCACATGACTTGGAAGAACAATGTAGAGTTAATTCGAATTCAATTGTAAAGTTGGTTTTAATCTTTGTTTCTTACATTTCATTCTTGTATTTGTGTTTTTGTTTATACTTAGTTTTAATTCTTGTTTTTAATTTTCGAAAAACCAAAAACCTAAAACCCCCCTAAATTCGTGAATAGTGTTTATATGTGAATAGTATACTTTGTTTTTATTTTAATTGTTTAAATTGTCTTACATTGACAGGTGTACCCTCAATCCCCGGAATAGAACGATCCCTACTTACTTTATACTACTAATGACATTTCAGGGTTAAATTGGTCGCTTCCCAAGAGCGACATCAGATGCCATTCTCTCTTCTTCGACTTCTTCAGGTGGTGGTGAAGGTGGTGGTGTAGAGTTGGACGAAATCACAGGTGAAGGTGAACGTGAAGGAGGAGATGGACTTGGTGTAGGTGATGTAGACTCCTCAGAAAAGTAAGTCCGCTTCCCTTGCTTGTTAAATGTGTACTCTTTGTATGTTGAAGGGGAAGGGCTTGTGTGCTCAAGAAGTGAAGGACCCTTCAAGCGAGCGAGCCTTGCTTCAATTTCCTTTAGTGTAGAGGATCTAAAAGGCTCGGTCATTCATAGGAATCCTGAACATCATCAAAATTCAAAGAAGTTAGCAAAGTATAAAGTGAGTTAATTACAAATTAGTGATTTATACATCAACTTTACTATTCACGAGTCACTATTCACAAGTTCCTATTCACGAATTTACTAATTATGATTTATACAAGTATAAAGAGAAGTATAAATTACAAAATAATCACAAACTTTACAACTATAAACCACATAAGAAGTTTATACAAGTATAAAATGTACACAACAACAAAATTTACAAGTGGAGGTTATGTTCAAGTATCTTGTTATCTTTACAAAATAAAGTTAATATCTCAATTGACTACAAGTTGTAAGTCGAGCCCAATAGAAACCACTATTGGTGAGATACGATCTAGGGATAGTCGCCTAGACATAAGTCACTTTCCTTTGTTTCAGAAGGCTAGATGGCCAGATTAAGAGGTAAGTGAGAGGGAGGACTCATTTTGGTGACACTACGGAGGCTACTCCCTCATTGAGGTTTAGGCCCCTATTGGCTACTCCCACATTGTGGTTTACGCACGGTCTATAGTATCTCTGAGATCCAATTTGAACCCATCACCCAGGGTCTCAACCTAAGACACCACCTATATGCCCCTTACTCAGCTTGAAAAGAACTCATGTGTTAGACAGTTCTCCAAATGCTAATAAACGCCGCCCTCAACTTCAAAAGACCTTAGAAAGGTACTAATGAAGGGTTAAGGCCAATATTAACAAAAGGGCCCTTATCTACTCATACGATTTTACATACTTATAACAATCAAGAATTTAACAATATTCACAATTAATTCTCTACAATTCCTTTGTTTAACAAAATTGGACACATTTTACAAAAACTTGCTAACAAGACAACAAACAAACGTCACACATTTTTTTATTTATTTTTTATTTTTTATTTTTATTTTTTTTTTTTACGAAATTATTTACAAAAAGCTTCTATTATTTCCTTTCCTTTACAATTATTTTCAACACTTAGGTACGGGAACAGGGAGTCTCGATGTGCAATGGGACTGAAACAGCTACCCTTCTCAAGACTATGTTTAATCCAATATACCTTTAGTGAATCACAATATTTTCATTTGTTATATATATCATTGATTTCAAATTCAATTCCAAGCGGTAAATCAAGAGGACGTGCGGCCCAAGTATAGTCGTCTAGACACAAAGTCCCTCCTACATCCTTTGGGCAACCTTACTGAAATGGCCAGGTAGGGGAGGGCGACCACGAGAGGTAGAATCCATTTTGGCATGAGCTACTCCCACATTGTGGTTTAGGCCCATTTGCATGCACTTCTGGATTCAAGAACCTGTCATGAGCGTTGTCCCCTTTCCTAGACACCATCCCACATAGGCTATACTTACTTGGATGAAAAAGATTCTAAGTGTGAAGACAGTTCAATGAATGTTAATAAAGGCCGCCCTCAACCTTAAGGGACCTGAACTAGGTACCAATAAGGGGTTTAGGCCAATATTAATAAACACGACTTCACCTATTCCTTCTTTAATTTACAACTCACAATTAAAAATTCGTATTCAACAATATAAATAACAACCTAAGTAATTAACTAACTAATTTTCGACAATTACAAAATAATTAACAAGTAATTTTTTTTTCGGTCACAATATACAAAACAAATATTCACAATATGGCAAATGATTTTTCAATCCCCGGCAACGGCGCCAAAAATTGATGTCGCTTTTGGGAGCGACCAATTTAACCCTGAAATGTCATTAGTAGTATAGAATAAATAGGGATCGTTCTATTCCGGGGATTGAGGGTACACCTGTCATTGTCAAACAATTAAACAATTAAAATTAAAACAAAGTATATTATTTACACAATATAGACATATTTACGAAAAAAGGGGGGAATATTTTTGATTTTGGTTTTCGAAAATTAAACTAAGTTAAGAAAATAATTAAAATGCAAAAACATAAAAATATAAATGGGATGCAAGAACAAAGATCAAAGTCGAAACTCATGATTAAAATTGATTCAAGTTCATCATTGTTCATCATAGTCATGCAAGAGGAATTGATCATGTGAAACGTGATGTCGCTTTAGGGAGCGCATAATTTAACCCTAAAAATATCATAGTAGTATAAGCAAGTAGGGATCGTTCTATTCCGGGGATTGAGGGTACACCTGTCAATGTAGGACAAACAAACAATTAAAATTAAAACAAAGTATAATATTCACAAAGATATTCACAACTATAAACATTGTACACGAAAAGGGGGGATTTTGTTTTTGGTTTTTCGAAAATAAAACTAAGTTAACAAAACAATTAAAATGCAAAAACATAAAAATACGAATGGAATGAGAGAAGAAAGATCAAAATCGAAACATATGAATAAAATTGACTCAAACCCTAATATTGTTCATCTAAGTCATGAGAAAGGAGTTGATCATGTGAAACATTCGAAAGCAAATGAATTCCCATTTTTTACTTTTCAATGCTAATTAACCTAAGCGAAAGCACCTAGATTAATCCTATCAAACATGCAATCAAACCCTAGAAAGCTAGTCAATCATGTCATGTTTAACGCATTACACATAGAGAAAGGCTATCAACTCAAGTGTACAACTTAGTATGGAAAAGTCCACCTAATTGCAATTCTCTTTAATTAAATTCGATCTTTGTACAAAACCTTTACTACTTTGATTCAAGTTTACACAAAACGAAAAGTCGATTTCATGTTCTTAAACCTAGCACCAATTATATCGAAACCCTAAGTGTTTGCAACCACATAAGATTAAAATACAAAAGTTATCTATAACGCAAATTTAATTAAACAAACTCACATAAGCAACTCTCGAATCACAATAATATGAATTTGAAAATTATCAATTAATCATAAAAATTCCAAAAATTAATATTTGTTCAAACACATATGTCAACTAGTTCATAACCAACGAAATTCAAAGCAAAGGTTACAAAGGAGAATCGGATTACACCGTGAGATGGGGATGGTGATGAACGATTGATGTGGTGGTCTCTTGAATCTCGAAAGCAAGCTTCAAGGTTGGAGATGGATGATGGATGCTCACGGCTATGCTTCTTCTCCCTTGGCCTTGCTTGAACTCGTGGAGATGACTAGAGGATGGAGAAACTCACGGCTATGCTAAGAAGATTTTCTGATTTTTTTCTAAAGTGTAAATTGTATGGGGGAGAGGAACTGTATGGGGGAGTTTTATATAGGAGCATGGCTAGGATTCACAAAGCAATCAGAATTTTCCACATAGCTTCAACCAATGATAATTCGCCAAGTAAGCTTGTGATGTGGTCCAACCAATCATAGAATGCCAAGTAAGCCTTGTGATGTGTTCCAACCAATCATAATTCTCTAAAATACCTCCCTAATATTTAATTGCCGAATTTCCTTGAAATTATTCTGATTTTCTTCATGAATTTCGGCCAACATTCCTTTAGGGAATTTAGGGATGAATCTAGACGCCTTTTTAGCTTTTCCTTGGTGCACACATATTTTCCTTCCATAAATATCTCCCTTGAATCTCTCTTGGCGTCATCTCCTTGATTATTTCTGATTTTCACGTTGGCAATCACACCAAATTATTCCTCCAACAATATTTCTTTCCATAAAAGTCTCCCAAGAAAATCTCTCCTTGAAATCCTCAATCAATCATCTTCAATTCCCACGTTGTCACCTTGTTTTTTCCATAAGTATTACACGGCAAATTTAATCCCCAAGGAAAATATATTTTCCTTTTTTTAAAAAAACTCTTCCTTGATTCTCTCCTTGCCATGTCATCTTCATGAAACTTCTCGTTCCATTTATGAACTCAATTCTGCTTATTTATTCCAAAAACCTGAAAATAGAAGCTTTCTAAAATAAGAAATGGAAACTTTCTTAAACTAAAATGGAAACTTTCTAAAAATGGAAAATAGAAACTACAAAACGGAAACTTTCTACAATTAGGAACTTTCCCATTCGAAGAATGGAAACTTTCCTAAACAGAGTTTTATTAAGGAAATAACGCAGAAAATATAGGGAAATAACAGTTAAAATGTCGCATTAAAATGCTCCTATCAAATTCCCCCACACTTAGCTTTTGCTAGTCCCTTAGCAAAATCTCACAAAGACTCAACGAAAATTTAAAGACTCTACACAAAAATTGATGTCGCTTTAGGGAGCGCATAATTTAACCCTAAAAATATCATAGTAGTATAAGCAAGTAGGGATCGTTCTATTCCGGGGATTGAGGGTACACCTGTCATTGTCAAACAATTAAACAATTAAAATTAAAACAAAGTATAATATTCACAAAGATATTCACAACTATAAACATTGTACACGAAAAGGGGGGATTTTGTTTTTGGTTTTTTCGAAAATAAAACTAAGTTAACAAAACAATTAAAATGCAAAAACATAAAAATACGAATGGAATGAGAGAACAAAGATCAAAATCGAAACATATGATTAAAATTGACTCAAACCCTAATATTTGTTCATCTAAGTCATGAGAAAGGAGTTGATCATGTGAAACATTCGAAAGCAAATGAATTCCCATTTTTTACTTTTCAATGCTAATTAACCTAAGCGAAAGCACCTAGATTAATCCTATCAAACATGCAATCAAACTCTAGAAAGCTAGTCAATCATGTCATGTTTAACGCATTACACATAGAGAAAGGCTATCAACTCAAGTGTACAACTTAGTATGGAAAAGTCCACCTAATTGCAATCCTCGTTAATTAAATTCGATCTTTGTACAAAACCTTTACTACTTTGATTCAAGTTTACACAAAACAAAAAGTCGATTTCATGTTCTTAAACCTAGCACCAATTATATCGAAACCCTAAGTGTTTGCAACCACATAAGATTAAAATACAAAAGTTATCTATAACGCAAATTTAATTAAACAAACCCACATAAGCAACTCTCGAATCACAATAATATGAATCTGAAAATTCTCAATTAATCATAAAAATTCCAGAAATTAATATTTGTTCAAACACATATGTCAACTAGTTCATAACCAACGAAATTCAAAGCAAAGGTTACAAAGGAGAATCGGATTACACCGTGAGATGGGGATGGTGATGAACGATTGATGTGGTGGTCTCTTGAATCTCGAAAGCAAGCTTCAAGGTTGGAGATGGATGATGGATGCTCACGGTTATGCTTCTTCTCCCTTGGCCTTGCTTGAACTCGTGGAGATGACTAGAGGATGGAGAAACTCACAGCTATGCTAAGAAGATTTTCTGATTTTTTTCTAAGGTGTGTGGAACCCCTCTCAACGTCAAAGAGGTGGGTATATATAGGAGCATGGCTAGGGTTCACAAAGCAATCAGAATTTTCCACATAGCTTCAACCAATGATAATTCGCCAAGTAAGCTTGTGATGTGGTCCAACCAATCATAGAATGCCAAGTAAGCCTTGTGATGTGTTCCAACCAATCATAATTCTCTAAAATACCTCCCTAATATTTAATTGCCGAATTTCCTTGAAATTATTCTGATTTTCTTCATGAATTTCGGCCAACATTCCTTTAGGGAATTTAGGGATGAATTTAGACGTCTTTTGAGCTTTTCCTTGGTGCACACATATTTTCCTTCCATAAATATCTCCCTTGAATCTCTCTTTGCGTCATCTCCTTGATTATTTCTGATTTTCATGTTGGCAATCACACCAATTTACTCCTCCAACAATATTTCTTTCCATAAAAATCTCCCAAGAAAATCTCCTTTGATTTATTCCACGTGAAATTCTCAATCAATCACCTTAATTCCCACATTGTCACCTTGTTTTCCTCTAGGTATTTCACGGAAAATTTAATTTCCAAGGAAAATGTATTTTCCTTTTTTAAAAACTCTTCCTTGAATCTCTCCTTGCCATGTCATCTTCATGAAGCTTCTCTTTCCATTTATGAACTCAATTCAGCTTATTTATTCCAAAGACCTGAAAATAGAAGCTTTCTAAAATAAGAAATGGAAACTTTCCAAAACTAAAATGGAAACTTTCTAAAAATGGAAAATAGAAACTATAAAACGGAAACTTTCTACAATTAGGAACTTTCCCAATCAAAGAATGGAAACTTCCCTAAACAGAGTTTTAATAAGGAAATAACGCAAGAAATGTAGGGAAATAACAGTTAAAACGTCGCATTAAAATGCTCTTATCAAATTCCCCCACACTTAGCTTTTGCTAGTCCCTTAGCAAAATCACACAAAGACTCAACTAAGACTCAACGAAAATTTAAAGACTCTACACAAACAATGACTCTATTGCCCTTCAACTTTTTGTCTCAGAAATCTCTTACTTTCACAACATCAAGATTAGCACTCCACCAAGAATCAATGTTTAGGCATTCGAGAGTTAATTAAAACACATAATTTACATATACACAAGTAGGACTTGGTTGGAACAATGGTGATGGTTTCTGTTAAGCATGCTTCAAACAAGTATGATTCAAATCCTCACAAGGTGTATCCACTCTTTCTTCTCTCAGAATTCAAGGCAATGCTTAAAAGCTTATAATCACTCAATTATATGTGAGAGAAAATATTTTGAGGCAATCAAATAGCTCACATATATAAGAAACGAAAAGCACTTTGTGAATATAATTTTTTTTTTTCAAAAGATCTCATGAAAGATATCAACTACTTGCACAGATGGACCCAAGCCATAGGTTCAACTCTTGTAACTCATCTCCACATCAAAGGCTGTCCCATCTTAAGGATCAAGAAGGTCTTCTCAAAGGTTGTAATGGGGCTAAGGCTCAAGGTTTTAAGAAATGAAAGATAAGGATTTTAACAAAGTGTCCTAAAAACCTAGCAGAGCTCATGTAAATGTAGAGACTTCTAAAAATCCACCAAGGCATATAAAACGTCATAGTCCCATAGAAGTAAAGGGCCATATGTCTTCATGTTGGGCCTTAACTTCACTCTAAACTTCCTTTGAACTCTAGTGAATTGGACAAAGGCCAAATTTTTCTGTAATGGGCCTTCAATTTAAAACAAACTCCAAACTCACCAAGTATGGGGAACTAAAATCCATAGACATTTTTCTTTCTTTCTTTTTCTTTCTAGCCGTGTACAATTTTTTTTTTTTCATTTCTTTTTCACGGCTTTCACATACATTTTTTTTTTTATGGACAAGTCTACCCCCACACTTGAACTTTCACCTCTTCTCATCCTTCATCCTTAACGCCAAATCCTCAAGTAAAGTCCCCAAAAGATAGCTCTACTAAGTTTTTAGAACAAAGGGTAGGAGTGTAGCTATACTAAGGTTCAGGTTAAGGATTTTCAAGGTGATGAAAGAAAAGGCTTAATGTAGGCTCAAAGGGGTTTATCTAGGGGAGTCCCACGACGAGCACAAATAGGGAAACAGGCTAATTTGGCAATGGTGGTAATTCCTAGAGTGCCTCTATCCCTTCCAGAATCAGGGCCATGTATTGATAAAATGTCTCAACAAGCACAAGAGCGAATTCTAGCATTCTCTAGTCCATCAAACTTAATCTATGGCAAGTAATCAATCAAATGAAAGAATAATGAGATCATCAAAACATCGCCAAGAAAATAAGAATATATTTTTCATTTATCACTCCAAGAAAAAGGGACATGGGCTCAAATATCTCACATGGGTTTTTATGAATTAAAACTCATCTTAACATGCTCATATTCTGTACCAAAGTCACGAAATCCATATCCACTACACGCATATACATTTTTCATATATCTCAATTAACCAAAGAATACCATTTTAGAAATCATCTCAATTTTGTGATCCTCTTTTAATCATGATTTCAGAGATATAGAATCATCCTAGACAGTTGAAAGGGCATCCTAAGACTCAAAACAAAAACAAAAGCAACGAAAATTTTTAAATTTTTGACATTTTTCACTTTTTTTGTATTTTTCAATATATGACTCAAGATAAAAGTGTAAATCCCTTCCCCCACACTTAAATATTGCATTGTCCTCAATGTAATCAATCATAAGCATGCAATGAAACAATTAAGCATATAGGAATGGAATTTACGAAAAGACTACAAAAATAAAGGAGAAAATTATAAAGTAAAAGAAATAGCGAAAGAGAAAGCAAATCTGTGTTATTGAAGACTCCTTCACAACTGCTTCTGAATTGGGTTGCCTCCCAAGCAGCGCTTGAATTTAACGTCTTTCAGCCAGACGGTACCTCCATTAAATAAAGTTAGTGACTATAATTAACAAAGAAATACAAAATATATATATATATATATATATATATATAAACAAGTATAACAAGTTAGTGAATTACAAACTACATGTAATATTAACAAGTTAAGTACACAAGTTAACAAGTCAGTACATAAGACACAAGTTAAGTACACAAGTGAGTAAAAAAAAAAAAACACAAAAAATATTTACACAAGTGTTTTTTTTTTTTAAAATATTGTTGATATCGAATTTAATTCCAAGCGGTAAATCAAGTGGACGTGCGGCCCAAGTATAGTCGCCCAAACACAAACTCCCTTTCAAATCCTTTGGGCAACCTTACTGAAATGGCCAGGTAGGGGAGGACGCACACGAGAGGAAAAATCCATTTTGGCATGAGCTACTCCCACATAGTGGTTTAGGCCCATTTGTAAGCACTTCTGGATTCAAAAACCCGTCATGAACGTTGTCCCTTTCCTAGACACCATTCCACATAGGCTATACTTACTAGGATGAAAAAGATCATAAGTGTGAAGACAGTTCAACAAGTGTTAATAAAGGCCGCCCTCAACCTTAAGGGACCTGCACTAGGCACCAATAAGGGGTTAAGGCCAATATTAACAAAAGAGACTTCACCTATTCCATTCAATTTACAACTTACAATTAAAAACTCGTGTTCAACAATATAAAAAAAACCTCCAAGTTAATTTAAACTAAATTTTAAACAATTTATATACAACAACTATGAACAAAAACAAGTGATTTTTCAATCCCCGGCAACGGCGCCAAAAATTGATGTCGCTTTAGGGAGCGCATAATTTAACCCTAAAAATATCATAGTAGTATAAGCAAGTAGGGATCGTTCTATTCCGGGGATTGAGGGTACACCTGTCATTGTCAAACAATTAAACAATTAAAATTAAAACAAAGTATAATATTCACAAAGATATTCACAACTATAAACATTGTACACGAAAAGGGGGGATTTTGTTTTTGGTTTTTTCGAAAATAAAACTAAGTTAACAAAACAATTAAAATGCAAAAACATAAAAATACGAATGGAATGAGAGAACAAAGATCAAAATCGAAACATATGATTAAAATTGACTCAAACCCTAATATTTGTTCATCTAAGTCATGAGAAAGGAGTTGATCATGTGAAACATTCGAAAGCAAATGAATTCCCATTTTTTACTTTTCAATGCTAATTAACCTAAGCGAAAGCACCTAGATTAATCCTATCAAACATGCAATCAAACTCTAGAAAGCTAGTCAATCATGTCATGTTTAACGCATTACACATAGAGAAAGGCTATCAACTCAAGTGTACAACTTAGTATGGAAAAGTCCACCTAATTGCAATCCTCGTTAATTAAATTCGATCTTTGTACAAAACCTTTACTACTTTGATTCAAGTTTACACAAAACAAAAAGTCGATTTCATGTTCTTAAACCTAGCACCAATTATATCGAAACCCTAAGTGTTTGCAACCACATAAGATTAAAATACAAAAGTTATCTATAACGCAAATTTAATTAAACAAACCCACATAAGCAACTCTCGAATCACAATAATATGAATCTGAAAATTCTCAATTAATCATAAAAATTCCAGAAATTAATATTTGTTCAAACACATATGTCAACTAGTTCATAACCAACGAAATTCAAAGCAAAGGTTACAAAGGAGAATCGGATTACACCGTGAGATGGGGATGGTGATGAACGATTGATGTGGTGGTCTCTTGAATCTCGAAAGCAAGCTTCAAGGTTGGAGATGGATGATGGATGCTCACGGCTATGCTTCTTCTCCCTTGGCCTTGCTTGAACTCGTGGAGATGACTAGAGGATGGAGAAACTCACAGCTATGCTAAGAAGATTTTCTGATTTTTTTCTAAGGTGTGTGGAACCCCTCTCAACGTCAAAGAGGTGGGTATATATAGGAGCATGGCTAGGGTTCACAAAGCAATCAGAATTTTCCACATAGCTTCAACCAATGATAATTCGCCAAGTAAGCTTGTGATGTGGTCCAACCAATCATAGAATGCCAAGTAAGCCTTGTGATGTGTTCCAACCAATCATAATTCTCTAAAATACCTCCCTAATATTTAATTGCCGAATTTCCTTGAAATTATTCTGATTTTCTTCATGAATTTCGGCCAACATTCCTTTAGGGAATTTAGGGATGAATTTAGACGTCTTTTGAGCTTTTCCTTGGTGCACACATATTTTCCTTCCATAAATATCTCCCTTGAATCTCTCTTTGCGTCATCTCCTTGATTATTTCTGATTTTCATGTTGGCAATCACACCAATTTACTCCTCCAACAATATTTCTTTCCATAAAAATCTCCCAAGAAAATCTCCTTTGATTTATTCCACGTGAAATTCTCAATCAATCACCTTAATTCCCACATTGTCACCTTGTTTTCCTCTAGGTATTTCACGGAAAATTTAATTTCCAAGGAAAATGTATTTTCCTTTTTTAAAAACTCTTCCTTGAATCTCTCCTTGCCATGTCATCTTCATGAAGCTTCTCTTTCCATTTATGAACTCAATTCAGCTTATTTATTCCAAAGACCTGAAAATAGAAGCTTTCTAAAATAAGAAATGGAAACTTTCCTAAACTAAAATGGAAACTTTCTAAAAATGGAAAATAGAAACTATAAAACGGAAACTTTCTACAATTAGGAACTTTCCCAATCAAAGAATGGAAACTTCCCTAAACAGAGTTTTAATAAGGAAATAACGCAAGAAATGTAGGGAAATAACAGTTAAAACGTCGCATTAAAATGCTCTTATCAAATTCCCCCACACTTAGCTTTTGCTAGTCCCTTAGCAAAATCACACAAAGACTCAACTAAGACTCAACGAAAATTTAAAGACTCTACACAAACAATGACTCTATTGCCCTTCAACTTTTTGTCTCAGAAATCTCTTACTTTCACAACATCAAGATTAGCACTCCACCAAGAATCAATGTTTAGGCATTCGAGAGTTAATTAAAACACATAATTTACATATACACAAGTAGGACTTGGTTGGAACAATGGTGATGGTTTCTGTTAAGCATGCTTCAAACAAGTATGATTCAAATCCTCACAAGGTGTATCCACTCTTTCTTCTCTCAGAATTCAAGGCAATGCTTAAAAGCTTATAATCACTCAATTATATGTGAGAGAAAATATTTTGAGGCAATCAAATAGCTCACATATATAAGAAACGAAAAGCACTTTGTGAATATAATTTTTTTTTTTCAAAAGATCTCATGAAAGATATCAACTACTTGCACAGATGGACCCAAGCCATAGGTTCAACTCTTGTAACTCATCTCCACATCAAAGGCTGTCCCATCTTAAGGATCAAGAAGGTCTTCTCAAAGGTTGTAATGGGGCTAAGGCTCAAGGTTTTAAGAAATGAAAGATAAGGATTTTAACAAAGTGTCCTAAAAACCTAGCAGAGCTCATGTAAATGTAGAGACTTCTAAAAATCCACCAAGGCATATAAAACGTCATAGTCCCATAGAAGTAAAGGGCCATATGTCTTCATGTTGGGCCTTAACTTCACTCTAAACTTCCTTTGAACTCTAGTGAATTGGACAAAGGCCAAATTTTTCTGTAATGGGCCTTCAATTTAAAACAAACTCCAAACTCACCAAGTATGGGGAACTAAAATCCATAGACATTTTTCTTTCTTTCTTTTTCTTTCTAGCCGTGTACAATTTTTTTTTTTTTCATTTCTTTTTCACGGCTTTCACATACATTTTTTTTTTTATGGACAAGTCTACCCCCACACTTGAACTTTCACCTCTTCTCATCCTTCATCCTTAACGCCAAATCCTCAAGTAAAGTCCCCAAAAGATAGCTCTACTAAGTTTTTAGAACAAAGGGTAGGAGTGTAGCTATACTAAGGTTCAGGTTAAGGATTTTCAAGGTGATGAAAGAAAAGGCTTAATGTAGGCTCAAAGGGGTTTATCTAGGGGAGTCCCACGACGAGCACAAATAGGGAAACAGGCTAATTTGGCAATGGTGGTAATTCCTAGAGTGCCTCTATCCCTTCCAGAATCAGGGCCATGTATTGATAAAATGTCTCAACAAGCACAAGAGCGAATTCTAGCATTCTCTAGTCCATCAAACTTAATCTATGGCAAGTAATCAATCAAATGAAAGAATAATGAGATCATCAAAACATCGCCAAGAAAATAAGAATATATTTTTCATTTATCACTCCAAGAAAAAGGGACATGGGCTCAAATATCTCACATGGGTTTTTATGAATTAAAACTCATCTTAACATGCTCATATTCTGTACCAAAGTCACGAAATCCATATCCACTACACGCATATACATTTTTCATATATCTCAATTAACCAAAGAATACCATTTTAGAAATCATCTCAATTTTGTGATCCTCTTTTAATCATGATTTCAGAGATATAGAATCATCCTAGACAGTTGAAAGGGCATCCTAAGACTCAAAACAAAAACAAAAGCAACGAAAATTTTTAAATTTTTGACATTTTTCACTTTTTTTGTATTTTTCAATATATGACTCAAGATAAAAGTGTAAATCCCTTCCCCCACACTTAAATATTGCATTGTCCTCAATGTAATCAATCATAAGCATGCAATGAAACAATTAAGCATATAGGAATGGAATTTACGAAAAGACTACAAAAATAAAGGAGAAAATTATAAAGTAAAAGAAATAGCGAAAGAGAAAGCAAATCTGTGTTATTGAAGACTCCTTCACAACTGCTTCTGAATTGGGTTGCCTCCCAAGCAGCGCTTGAATTTAACGTCTTTCAGCCAGACGGTACCTCCATTAAATAAAGTTAGTGACTATAATTAACAAAGAAATACAAAATATATATATATATATATATATATAAACAAGTATAACAAGTTAGTGAATTACAAACTACATGTAATATTAACAAGTTAAGTACACAAGTTAACAAGTCAGTACATAAGACACAAGTTAAGTACACAAGTGAGTAAAAAAAAAAAACACAAAAAATATTTACACAAGTGTTTTTTTTTTTTAAAAATATTGTTGATATCGAATTTAATTCCAAGCGGTAAATCAAGTGGACGTGCGGCCCAAGTATAGTCGCCCAAACACAAACTCCCTTTCAAATCCTTTGGGCAACCTTACTGAAATGGCCAGGTAGGGGAGGACGCACACGAGAGGAAAAATCCATTTTGGCATGAGCTACTCCCACATAGTGGTTTAGGCCCATTTGTAAGCACTTCTGGATTCAAAAACCCGTCATGAACGTTGTCCCTTTCCTAGACACCATTCCACATAGGCTATACTTACTAGGATGAAAAAGATCATAAGTGTGAAGACAGTTCAACAAGTGTTAATAAAGGCCGCCCTCAACCTTAAGGGACCTGCACTAGGCACCAATAAGGGGTTAAGGCCAATATTAACAAAAGAGACTTCACCTATTCCATTCAATTTACAACTTACAATTAAAAACTCGTGTTCAACAATATAAAAAAAACCTCCAAGTTAATTTAAACTAAATTTTAAACAATTTATATACAACAACTATGAACAAAAACAAGTGATTTTTCAATCCCCGGCAACGGCGCCAAAAATTGATGTCGCTTTAGGGAGCGCATAATTTAACCCTAAAAATATCATAGTAGTATAAGCAAGTAGGGATCGTTCTATTCCGGGGATTGAGGGTACACCTGTCATTGTCAAACAATTAAACAATTAAAATTAAAACAAAGTATAATATTCACAAAGATATTCACAACTATAAACATTGTACACGAAAAGGGGGGATTTTGTTTTTGGTTTTTCGAAAATAAAACTAAGTTAACAAAACAATTAAAATGCAAAAACATAAAAATACGAATGGAATGAGAGAACAAAGATCAAAATCGAAACATATGATTAAAATTGACTCAAACCCTAATATTTGTTCATCTAAGTCATGAGAAAGGAGTTGATCATGTGAAACATTCGAAAGCAAATGAATTCCCATTTTTTACTTTTCAATGCTAATTAACCTAAGCGAAAGCACCTAGATTAATCCTATCAAACATGCAATCAAACTCTAGAAAGCTAGTCAATCATGTCATGTTTAACGCATTACACATAGAGAAAGGCTATCAACTCAAGTGTACAACTTAGTATGGAAAAGTCCACCTAATTGCAATCCTCGTTAATTAAATTCGATCTTTGTACAAAACCTTTACTACTTTGATTCAAGTTTACACAAAACAAAAAGTCGATTTCATGTTCTTAAACCTAGCACCAATTATATCGAAACCCTAAGTGTTTGCAACCACATAAGATTAAAATACAAAAGTTATCTATAACGCAAATTTAATTAAACAAACCCACATAAGCAACTCTCGAATCACAATAATATGAATCTGAAAATTCTCAATTAATCATAAAAATTCCAGAAATTAATATTTGTTCAAACACATATGTCAACTAGTTCATAACCAACGAAATTCAAAGCAAAGGTTACAAAGGAGAATCGGATTACACCGTGAGATGGGGATGGTGATGAACGATTGATGTGGTGGTCTCTTGAATCTCGAAAGCAAGCTTCAAGGTTGGAGATGGATGATGGATGCTCACGGCTATGCTTCTTCTCCCTTGGCCTTGCTTGAACTCGTGGAGATGACTAGAGGATGGAGAAACTCACAGCTATGCTAAGAAGATTTTCTGATTTTTTTCTAAGGTGTGTGGAACCCCTCTCAACGTCAAAGAGGTGGGTATATATAGGAGCATGGCTAGGGTTCACAAAGCAATCAGAATTTTCCACATAGCTTCAACCAATGATAATTCGCCAAGTAAGCTTGTGATGTGGTCCAACCAATCATAGAATGCCAAGTAAGCCTTGTGATGTGTTCCAACCAATCATAATTCTCTAAAATACCTCCCTAATATTTAATTGCCGAATTTCCTTGAAATTATTCTGATTTTCTTCATGAATTTCGGCCAACATTCCTTTAGGGAATTTAGGGATGAATTTAGACGTCTTTTGAGCTTTTCCTTGGTGCACACATATTTTCCTTCCATAAATATCTCCCTTGAATCTCTCTTTGCGTCATCTCCTTGATTATTTCTGATTTTCATGTTGGCAATCACACCAATTTACTCCTCCAACAATATTTCTTTCCATAAAAATCTCCCAAGAAAATCTCCTTTGATTTATTCCACGTGAAATTCTCAATCAATCACCTTAATTCCCACATTGTCACCTTGTTTTCCTCTAGGTATTTCACGGAAAATTAAATTTCCAAGGAAAATGTATTTTCCTTTTTTAAAAACTCTTCCTTGAATCTCTCCTTGCCATGTCATCTTCATGAAGCTTCTCTTTCCATTTATGAACTCAATTCAGCTTATTTATTCCAAAGACCTGAAAATAGAAGCTTTCTAAAATAAGAAATGGAAACTTTCCTAAACTAAAATGGAAACTTTCTAAAAATGGAAAATAGAAACTATAAAACGGAAACTTTCTACAATTAGGAACTTTCCCAATCAAAGAATGGAAACTTCCCTAAACAGAGTTTTAATAAGGAAATAACGCAAGAAATGTAGGGAAATAACAGTTAAAACGTCGCATTAAAATGCTCTTATCAAAACGTTCAAAAGCAAACAATTTCCCATATTTTACTTTCAATGCTAATTAACCTAAGCGAAAGCACCTAGATTAATCCTATCAAACATGCAATCAAACCCTAGAAAGCTAGTCAATCATGTCATGTTTAACGCATTAAGCACCTAGAAAGGCTATCAACTCAAATGTGCAACTTAGTATGAAAAAGTTCACCTAATTGCAATCTTCTTTGATTAAATTCGGTTTTTGTACAAAACCTTTACTACTTATCGATTCAAGAACACAAAACCAAAAAGTTGATCCATGTTCTCAAATTCGTAGCAACATTCACATAAAAACCCTAAATGTTTCGAACCATTCAAGATTATCATACAAAAGATTTCTATCATGCAAATTTAATCAAACACTCACACAAAAGCAACCATAAATCACAATATATGAATCTGAAAATTAACAATTAATCATAAAATTTCAGAAAACAACACTTGTTCATACATATGTGTCAACTAAGGCAAAACCAACGAAAATACAAAGCAAAGGTACAAGGAGAATCGGATTACACCGTGATGAAGATGAGATGAATGAAGTGATGAATGGTCTCTTGAATTTCGAAAGCAATCTTCAAGGATGGTGATGGATGATGTGCACGGCTTGACCTCTTCTTCCTTGGCCTTGCTTGAACTTCGTGGTTGCCCTAGAGGATGGAGATGAACACGGCTAGGCTAGAGAGAGTTTTCTGATTTTTCTTCAAAGTGTAAACGCAAAAGTGGGAACTAGGAACTCCTTGACGTTGAGAGAAGAGAGGAATATATAGGGGACGGCTTCTAGGTCTTCAAGCCGTGAATTTCTTCTTTATTTTCCATGGAATTAATCTGAAAATGCCACATAGTTTCCTCCAATGATAGCATGCCACATAAGCCCTATGAGGTGGTGCAACCAATCACAAAATTCTCTTTTAATTCCCTAGAAATATTGCCGAAATTCCTTGAGATAATTTCTGATTTTTCTTGTTTAATTTCGGCCAACTTCCTTTAGGAATTCTAGGAATGAATCTAGACTCCATTTAAGCTTTTCTTGGTCTCCACCTTTTTCTCTTTCCTTAAAACTCTCTAGGAAATCTTTTTGCCGAAATCTCTTTGTTTACTTCTTGATTCACACGGCAATTCTCTCTCCTTCCTTGTATTTCTCACGGCAATCCCTAGCTTCTCTCTCTCTTTAAACGGCAAAGGCTCAAGATAACTCTTCCAAGAATATCTCATTCCAAGAAAATCTCCCTAGAAAATCTCCACCAAAATCTTCTTATTATTTCCTGATTTTCCACGTCATCTTCCTTGTTTCTCTCTAGGATTTCACGGCAAAACATCTTTAGGGCTAGGGTTTGCGTCACAAACCCTAGTTCCATGGGCCTTTGTGGGCTTTTATCCAAGTAGCCGAAAATCCAACAAGTCTTGAGAGTTTTTGGGCCTCCATGCGTCACCTTTATGCCATGTCATCATCTAGAGTCTTCAAGAAGCTTCCCTCATGCCATGTACTTCATTAATTCGATCTCCATTCTTGGTTGGCTCAAGAGTCTTGTTTTGGCCAGCTTTCCTCTTTGGACAGGGTTTCCTGGTTGGACCAGGAAAACTTCTTTTCTTCATTTCTGCTCATTTGTGCTTCCCTTTGTACTTCATCTTTGCTCCCCTTGTAGTTCGCAAGCTCCTCTTTCCATTTATGAGTTCATTTCCACTTTCTAGCTCGGAGGTCCTGAAAATAGAAACTAGTAAGAAAAATAGAAACTTTCCTAAAATGAAAAATGGCAACTTTCCTAAACTGAAAATGGGAAACTTTCTAAAAATGACAAATAGAAACTACCGAAAATGGAAACTTACTAGAAATGATAAATAGAAACTACAAAAATAGAAACTTTCTACAAATAGGAACTTTCCCAATCAAAGAATGGAAACTTTCCTAAACAGAGTTTTATTAAGGAAATAACGCAGAAAATGTAGGGAAATGCAGTTAAAACGTCGCATTAAAATGCTCCTATCACTCCCATGCAGCGCTTAATATTTATAGTCCTTCAGCCTGGACTTTTCTCCTTGTTCACACGTGCTCATTCCTTGGGTTAGGCACCGTGTTACTTGGTAGCTTCCCTGTTTCAGCAATCCGACCCATGAAATCCACCACTTGGCCCATTTGATTCTTGAGCTCTGCAATATCCTTTGAATGGGTCGCCTGTCCTTCAATCAAAGCTTGAGTAGCCGTGTTAAGTTGTTGTTGCCCCACAGCAAGGGACTTCAACAGTTCATCATAATTAGGGGCACTCAAAGTATTATAGACAGGAGGTGGAGGGACAGAATTGGGAATACCAAAAGTTTGAGGTACCTGAGGCCTCAAAAACAAACCTGGTGGGCGCTGAGAATTCTGACCTGGGCCTTGAGGTGGTCTCAAGGTGTTATCATTGTTGGCCCTGGTGTCGCTTTTGGGAGGCGACCAATTTAACCCTGAAATGTCATTAGTAGTATAAAGTAAATAGGGATCGTTCTATTCCGGGGATTGAGGGTACACCTGTCATTTTCAAACAATTAAACAATTAAAATTAAAATAAAGTATAATATTTACAAAAATATAACAAAATATATACATATTTACGAAAAAGGGGGGGATTTTTGGTTTTTGGATTTCTAGTTCGAAAATAAAATCTAAGTAAAGAATAATTAAAATGCAAAAACATAGAAATACAAATGGAATGTAAGAACAAAGATTAAAATCGAAACTCATGATAAAAATTGATTCAAGTTCATCATTGTTCATCATAGTCATGCAAGAGGAGTTGATCATGTGAAACGTTCAAAAGCAAACAATTTCCCATATTTTACTTTCAATGCTAATCAACCTAAGCGAAAGCACCTAGATTAATTCTATCAAACATGCAATCAAACCCTAGAAAGCTAGTCAATCATGTCATGTTTAACGCATTAAGCACCTAGAAAGGCTATCAACTCAAATGTGCAACTTAGTATGAAAAAGTCCACCTAATTGCAATCTTCTTTGATTAAATTCGGTTTTTGTACAAAACCTTCACTACTTGTCGATTCAAGAACACAAAACCAAAAAGTTGATCCATGTTCTCAAATTCGTAGCAACATTCACATAAAAACCCTAAATGTTTCGAACCATTCAAGATTATCATACAAAAGATTTCTATCATGCAAATTTAATCAAACACTCACACAAAAGCAACCATAAATCGCAATATATGAATCTGAAAATTAACAATTAACCATAAAATTTCAGAAAACAACACTTGTTCATACATATGTGTCAACTAAAGCAAAACCAACGAAAATACAAAGCAAAGGTTACAAGGAGAATCGGATTACACCGTGATGAGGATGAGATGAATGAAGTGATGAATGGTCTCTTGAATTTCGAAAGCAATCTTCAAGGTGGAGGATGGATGGTGTTCACGGCTTGTCTTCTTCTTCCTTGGCCTTTCTTGCACTTCGTGGTTGCCCTAGAGGATGGAGAAGAACACGGTTAGGCTAGAGAGAGTTTTCTGATTTTTTTTCTCAAAGTGTAAACGCAAAAGTATCGAACTCCTTGACGTTGGAAGAAGAGGAGAATATATAGGGGACGGCCTTCTTGCTTTCCAAGCCATGTGAACCCTAAGAATCCTCACGGCAATTGCTTGGTCACTCCATATAATTTCCTCCAATGGTTGCATGCCACATAAGCCCTATGAGGTGGTCTAACCAATCACAAAATTCCATTTAATTCCCTAATAATCTTGGCTGAAATTCCCTTGATAATATTCTGATTTTATACTTTAAATTTGGCTAAAATTCCTTTAGGGAATATAGGAATGTATCTAGACTTCTTTTGAGCTTTTCTTGGTCTCCACCTTTTTCTCTTTCCTTTTATTTCTCCCTTGAATCTCTCTTGCCGAATTCTCTAGGGTTTTCTTTTGATTCCCTTGTTTTTCTCTTGGCATTGGACGGCAAACTCTCTAGGGTAAGTCTCCAAGTATATTTTCTTTCCATAAAAATAGCCCTAGAAAATCTCTTTGCCGAAATCTTTTATTCTCTCTTTGATTCACACGGCAACTTCTTGTTTATCTCTTAGAGTTTCACGGCAACAACATCCTAGGGTTTACTTCATTGCGCACAACCCTAATTCCATGGGCTTTGTGGGCTTTTAATCCAATTGCCGAAAATCCAATGAGTCTTGAGAGTTCTTGGGCCTTGTTGCTTCAACTTCAAGCCTTGTCACCTTCCAACGTCATGACACTTCATTTTTCCATTTCTTTTCCATAATAACGTTGGAAACTTCATTAGTAAGCTTTCCTCCTTTTCGCAGGGTTTCCTGGTTGGACCAGGAAAACTTCTTTTCTTCATTTCTGCTCATTTCTGTGGCTCATTGTTCTTCATCTTTGCTCCCCTTGACTTTCGCAAGCTCCTCTTTCCATTTGTGAGTTCATTTCCACTTTTTAGCTCGGAGGTCCTGAAAATAGAAACTAATAAGAAAAATAGAAACTTTCCTAAAATGAAAAATGGCAACTTTCCTAAACTGAAAATGAGAAACTTTCTAAAAATGAAAAATAGAAACTACCGAAAATGGAAACTTACTAAAAATGATAAATAGAAACTACAAAAATAGAAACTTTCTACAAATAGGAACTTTCCCAATCAAAGAATGGAAACTTTCCTAAACAGAGTTTTATTAAGGAAATAACGCAGAAAATGTAGGGAAATGCAGTTAAAACGTCGCATTAAAATGCTCCTATCAAATTCCCCCACACTTAGCTTTTGCTAGTCCCTTAGCAAAATCACACTAAGACACACACTAAGACTCAACGAAAATTAAAGACTTGACACGAAACAGACTCTATAGCCCTTCAACTTTTTGTCTCAGCAATCTCTTACTTTCACAACACCAAGATTAGCACTTCACCAAGAATAAATGTTTAGGCATTCGAGAGTTAATTGAAACACATAATCTTCACATACACAAGTAGGACTTGGTTGTAACAATGGTGATGGGTTCTGTTAAGCATGTTTCAGACAAGTATGATTCAAATCCTCACAAGTTATATCCACTCTTTCTTCTCTCAGATCATGACAATGCTTAAAAGCTTATACACTCAACTATATGTGAAAGATAGCAAGTATATCACATAATCCAAGAAACGAAAGCACATGTATAATTTTCTTTAAAGATCTCATGAAGGATACCAACTACTTGCACAGATGGACCCAAGCCATAAGTTCAACTCTTGTAACTCATCTCCACATCAAGGGCTGTCCCATCTTAAGGATCAAGAAGGTCTTTTCAAAGGTTGTAATGGGGCTAGGGCTCAAGGTTTAAAGAAATGAAAGGTAAGGATTTATCAAAGTGTCCTAAAAACCTAGCAGAGCACATGTAGATGTAGAGACCTCAAGAAATCCACCAAGGCATTGCAAAAACGTCACTTTCCCTAGAGGTAACATAAAAGGGGCCTAATGTCTTCATGTTGGGCCCAATCTTCATTGTAAACTTCCCCTGAACTATAATGAATGGACAAAGGCCAAATTTTTCTTTAGTGGGCCTTCATTTCAAAACAGACTCCAAAATCACTAAGTATGGGGGACTAAAATCCATAAACATTTTTCTTGCTTTTCTTTATAGCCGTACACATTTTTTTCTTTTTCACTTTCTTTTCCTCGGCTTTTTCACACATTTTTTTTTTTTCTTTATGGATAAGTCTACCCCCACACTTGAACTTTCACCTCTTCTCAATTTTCATCCTTAGCACCAAACCCACGTAGTATGTCTCAAAAGATAGCTCCACTAAGTTCTTAGAACAAAGGGTAGGGTTGTGACTATACTAAGCTTCATGGTTAAGGATTTTAAGGGTGATGAATGAAAAGGCTTGATGTAGGCTCAAAGGGGCTTATCTAGGGGGGTCCCACGACGGGCACAAATGGGGACACAAGTTTATATGGCAATGGTGGTAATTCCTAGGATGCCTCTATCCCTTCCAGAATCAGGGCCATGTATTGACAAACGTCTCAACAAGCACAAGAGTGAATTCTAGCATTCTCTAGTCCATCAAACTTAATCTATGGCAAGTAGTCAATCAAGATGAAAGAATAATGAGATCATCAAAACATCGCCAAGAAAATAAGAATATATGTCATTTATCACTCCAAGAAAAAGGGACATGGCTCAATTATCTCACAGGGGCTTTATGAATCAAAACTCATCTTAACATGCTCATATTCTGTACCAAAGTTTCGAAATCCATATCCACTACAAGGCACATATTTTTCATATATCTCAATTAACCAAAGAATACCATGTTTAAGTCATCTCAATTTTGTGATCCTCTTTTAGTCATGATTTCAGAGATATAGAATCATCCTAGACAGTTGAAAGGGCATCCTAAGACTCAAAACTAAAACAAAAGCAACGAAAATTTTTAAATTTTTGACATTTTTCAATTTTTTTTTGTATTTTTCAATATATATGACTCAAGATAAAAGTGTAAATCTGATGCGGCTAAAATAGCCTCACAATTTAACCCTGCAAAATGTAGTTGTCAGTATAGGATAAGCAGGGATCGTTCAGTCCGGGGATTGTAGGGTACACCTACACAAAAAGGTCAATTAACAAATAAAAGAATAAAATGGGGGGTTTTGAAATTTGGTTCCTAATCTACTTAAAATAAAAACGAAACAAATAAAACTATATACAATGATCGACTTCCCTAACCTAGACCAATACCACTCAGAAATTACTAAGTGTAAAAACAGAAAATTCATTTCGACATGCTACAAAAATGTGCCCACCTTAAATGCCTAGATAAGAGCCAAAATGAAAAGCCTCAGCGGATCAATCCATTTATCTGATTTGTTCTAATGTAGGTTTGGATCGGAAAAGTCCTTACCAAGCCTAATACTACTAAATTTCGAAAACACTCAGCGTAATTCTCTTAACTAGTAGTATTATCTAACCCTCGAATCAACTCACACGTGCAAATTAACCATTAAACATAGAATTTAACACATAATTTCCAGAATCGTTTAACCATTGAACATAGTTTTTACCACTGTTTAGAATTGCTACTTGTTTAACTCAGCGCCTTAACAAATAACAATTACTCTTGGCAAATTAAGCAAACACACAAGAACTCTCACCGTTATTCTAGCATGCAAACTTATGAACCTAACTCTGAAAATTACCTAAACACGTAAAAGGGCACTGATAGGAGCAAAAAGTGTGACAATATTATTGAATATGTGCCCCATTTTAGCCTTGTTTCTCCCTTAAGTTTAGTGTTTTGAGTCATTGAGTCGTTTTTAGAGTCTTGTTGAGTATTTGGAGTGAAATAAGCGGAAAAAGTAAAATTCATGAAAAATCCTAGCTGGATCAGGATTCCTCACTGTCGACTATTTTTGCGGTCTATACATTTTATTTTCTCTAGAAAATTCTGATATTCTCCTGCTTGTTATAGGAAACCTTGCCTGGTGGAACTCTTGGAAACAGCAATGATTGAGTCATAAAATAAAGCATTAAGATATTTGACCAAGCAATGAAGAAGGGAAATAAAGGAGAAAAGATGTTTTCAGTTGCGGAATAAAAGAGAAAGACGTTTCAGCTGGAAAAATAAATAAGAGAAAGACGTTTCAGCTTGGAAATTAAAGGAATTGCCCCATTATGAGAGGAGTTAAGGCCATAAAGAAGACGTTTCAGTTGGGAAAGCCAACCAATGCTCCCCTATAAATAGGCAACGTCTAGAACTGAATTTGCATCACTTCCCAGCCAAGATCACTTCCTGGCCAAAAACCATTCCAAGACTGCCCAATTCACTCCTTAAACTTCCATCACCTACAAGACCATGACACCATCCATCCATCAATCTACAAAGCTCTAAGGCGCTGAGTCAAGGACGCTCCACCACCATCGCAGAGACGAGTTCATCACCGTGTTGCTAAGCCGCTGAGGAAAGCTTCAAAGTGTAACTATGACTCTACTTATAATTTTTGTTTCGGTTTTGTGTGTTTCAATTTGTGAGTTGTGTAATTGGAGACATGAAATTTTCAGAATATTTTTATTAATATTTTTGAGATTTTCAGTTTATTATTGAGTTAATTTCGAGAATTCTTTTATGATGCATGTTACAATCTTGTGCCCTTTTACGTGTTTAGGTAATTTTCAGAGTTAGGTTAATAAGTTTGCATGCTAGAATAATGGTGAGAGTTCTTGTGTGTTTTCTTAATTTGCCAAGAGTAATTGTTATTTGTTAAGGCGCTGAGTTAAACAAGTAGCAATTAGTTCTAAAAAGTGGTAAAAATCATGCTTTAATGATTAAATGATTCTGGAAATTACGTGTTAAATTCTATGTGTAATGGTTAATTTGCACGTGTGAGTTGATTCGAGGGTTAGATAATACTACTAGTTAAGAGAATTACGCTGAGTGTTTTCGAAATTTAGTAGTATTAGGCTTGGTAAGGACTTTTCCGATCCAAACCAACATTAGAACGAATCAGATAAATGGATTGATCCGCTGAGGCTTTTCATTTTGGCTCTTATCTAGGCATTTAAGGTGGGCACATTTTTGTAGCATGTTGAAATGAATTTTCTGTTTTTACACTTAGTAATTTCCGAGTGGTATTGGTCTAGGTTAGGGAAGTCGATCATTGTATATAGTTTTATTTGTTTTGTTTTTATTTTAAGTAGATTAGAAACCAAATTCAAAACCCCCCATTTTATTCTTTTATTTGTTAATTGACCTTTTTGTGTAGGTGTACCCTACAATCCCCGGACTGAACGATCCCTGCTTATCCTATACTGACAACTACATTTTGCAGGGTTAAATTGTGAGGCTATTTCAGCCGCATCAGGCACAAGATTGTAACATGCATCATAAAAGAATTCTCGAAATTAACTCAATAATAAACTGAATATCTCAAAAATATTAATAAAAATATTCTGAAAATTTCATGTCTCAAATTACACAACTCGCAAATTGAAACACACAAAACCGAAACAAAAATTATAAGTAGAGTCATAGTTACACTTTGAAGCTTTCCTCAGCGGCTTAGCAACAAGGTGATGAACTTGTCTCTACTATGGTGGTGGAGCGTCCTTGACTCAGCGCCTTAGAGCTTTGTAGATTGATGGATGGATGGTGGTCACGGTCTTGTAAGATATGGAGGTTTGAGGAGTGAATTGGGCAGTCTTGGAATGGTTTTTGGCCAGGAAGTGATCTTGGCTGGGAAGTGATGCAAATTCAGTTCTGGACGTTGCCTATTTATAGGGGAGCATTGGTTGGCTTTCCCAACTGAAACGTCTTCTTTATGGCCTTAACTCCTCTCATAATGGGGCAATTCCTTTAATTTCCAAGCTGAAACGTCTTTCTCTTATTTATTTTTCCAGCTGAAACATCTTTTTCTTTTATTCCTCAACTGAAAACGTCTTTTCTCCTTTATTCCCCAACTGAAAACGTCTTTCTCTTATTTATTTTCCAGCTGAAACGTCTTTCTCTTTTATTGCTCAACTGAAAACATCTTTTCTCCTTTATTTCCCTTCTTCATTGTTTGGTCAAATATCTTAATGCTTTATTTTATGACTCCATCATTGCTGTTTCCAAGAGTTCAACCAGGCAAGGTTTCCTACAACAAGCAGGAGAATATCAGAATTTTCTAGAGAAAATAAAATGTAAAGACCGCAAAAACAGTCGACAGTGAGGAATCCTGATCCAGCTAGGATTTTTCATGAATTTTACTTTTTCTGCTTATTTCACTCCAAACACTTAACAAGACTCTAAAAACGACTCAATGACTCAAAACACTAAAGTTAAGGGAGAAACAAGGCTAAAATGGGGCACATATTCAATAATATTGTCACACTTTTTGCTCCTATCAAAATCCCTTCCCCCACACTTAAATATTGCATTGTCCTCAATGTAATCAAGAATAAGCATGCAATGAAACACTTAAGCATATAGGGTAGAGAATTTACGAAAATAACTACTGAAATAAAAAGGAAAATTGGAGAAATAAAAGGGAGAGATAAAACAAATCTGCGTTGATGACTCCTCCACAGCTACTTCTGAATTGGGTTGCCTCCCAAGCAGTGCTTAATGTTTATAGTCTTTCAGCTGATGTCGCTTTTATCGAGCGACCAATTTAACCCTGAAATGTCATTAGTAGTACGTAATAAATAGGGATCGTTCTATTCCGGGGATTGAGGGTACACCTGTCATTGTCAAACAATTAAACAATTAAAATTAAAACAAAGTATAATATTTACAAAATATAGACATATTTACGAAAAAGGGGGGAGTTTTTGGTTTTTGGTTTTAATTTCCGAAAATAAAATCTAAGTTACCTAAATAATTAAAATGCAAAAACATAAAAATACAAATGGAATGCAAGAACAAAGATCAAAGTCGAAACTCATGATTAAAATTAATTCAAGTTCATCATTGTTCATCATAGTCATGCAAGAGGAGTTGATCATGTGAAACGTTCAAAAGCAAACAATTTCCCATATTTTACTTTCAATGCTAATTTACCTAAGTGAAAGCACCTAGATTAATTCTATCAAACATGCAATCAAGCCCTAGAAAGCTAGTCAATCATGTCATGTTTAACGCAATAAACACCTAGAAAGGCTATCAACTCAAATGTGCAACTTAGTATGAAAAAGTCCACCTAATTGCAATCTTCTTTGATTAAATTCGGTTTTTGTACAAAACCTTTACTACTTATCGATTCAAGAACACAAAACCAAAAAGTTGATTCATGTTCTCAAATTCGTAGCAACAATCACATAAGAACCCTAAATGTTTCGAACCATTCAAGATAATCATACAAAAGATTTCTATCATGCAAATTTAATCAAACACTCACACAAAAGCAACCATAAATCGCAATATATGAATCTGAAAATTAACAATTCATCATAAAATTTCAGAAAACAATACTTGTTCATACATATGTGTCAACTAAGGCAAAACCAACGAAAATACAAAGCAAAGGTACAAGGAGAATCGGATTACACCGTGATGAAGATGAGATGAATGAAGTGATGATGTGGTCTCTTGAATTTCGAAAGCAATCTTCAAGGTGGAGGGTGGATGGTGTGCACGGCTTGTCTTCTTCTTCCTTGGCCTTGCTTGCACTTCGTGGTTGCCCTAGAGGATGGAGAAGAACACGGCTAGGCTAGAGAGATTTCTGAATTATTTTCTCAAAGTATAAACGCAAAAGTGTGGAATTTTCGGAACCCTTGACGTTGAGAGAAGAGAGGAATATATAGGGG
Organism: Rosa chinensis; assembly: GCF_002994745.2. Classification (NCBI taxonomy): domain Eukaryota; kingdom Viridiplantae; phylum Streptophyta; class Magnoliopsida; order Rosales; family Rosaceae; genus Rosa; species Rosa chinensis. The sequence continues at coordinate 98,075 of NW_020126818.1, read as the reverse complement.
ACGGCTTCTAGGTCTTCAATCCGTCCACAACCCTAGCAAAGCTCACGGCAATCTCTTGCTTCCTCCACATAATTTTCTCCAATGATTTCGTGCCACATAAGCCCTATGAGGTGGTGCAACCAATCACAAAATTCCAATATAAATTCCCTAAATAATCTTGCCGAAATATATATAGATATTTTCTGATTTCCTTAACCAATTTCGGCAACAATATACGTAGAGAATAAAGGGGGACGAACCTAGACTCCTTTGAGAGCTTTTTGTGTTCAACACATATTCTCTTTCCTTTAAAAGCTCCCTAAGAAATCTCCACGAAATCTCTTTATTTTTTCTGATTTTTCCTCACGGCAAAACCCTAGTTTTTCTCTTCCTTATCTTTTGCCGAATTCCCTAGGGTTTGCACGGCATCCCCTTGTTTTCCTCTTGGCTTGGACGGCTAGGTCTTCTAGGGTTTTATCTCTTGATTTATTTCCATAAAAATAACCCTAGAAAATCTCCTTTTAATTTCTGATTTTCTTGGACGCCACCTCCTTGTTTCTCTCTTGCAAATTCACGGCAACAACAACCTTAAGGGTTTGGGTTTTCGTCACAAACCCTAATGTCATGGGCTTTGATGGGCCTTTATCCAATTTGCCGAAAATCCAAAGAGTTCTTGGGCCTCGTTGCTTCATCTTCAAGCCTTCTCATTTTCCAACGCAAAACACAATATTTTTCCATTTCTTTTTCATGGTTGCGTTGGAAACTTGCTAGGGAAGCCTTCCTCCATTTTGTAGGATTTCCTGGTTGGACTAGGAAAGCTTGTTTCTTCATTTCTGCTCAAATGTGTGGGCCATTTTCTCTCATGTTCGTTCGTCTTGATGTTCGCAAGCTCCTCTTTCCATTCGTGCGTTCATTTCCACTTTCTAGCTCGGAGGTCCTGAAAATAGAAACTATACTTAAAATAGAAACTTTCTAAAAAATGAAAATAGAAACTTACTAAAAATGAAAAATAGAAACTTTCCAGAAATGAGAAATGAAAAATGAGAAATGAGAAATGAGAAATGAAAAATGAAGACAAAAATGGAAACTTTCTACAATAAGGAACTTTCCCAATCAAAGAATGGAAACTTTCCCAAACAGGGATTTTTCAAGGAAATGGCGCAGAAAAGTGTAGGGAAATGCAGTTAAAACGTCGCATTAAAATGCTCCTATCATCAGCCTAGACTTGTACCTCCATTTAATCCTCAGGGTTTGGAACGTTTTGGAGGGGTACATCCTCCACTTCATGTTCCACAAATGCCTCATAGTAAGGCTTCAAGCGATGGCCATTCACCTTGAACTCATTACCTGTTTGTTCACTCTTTATCTGCACAGCTCCATGAGGAAACACATGAGTGATAACAAAAGGTCCAATCCAACGAGAACGAAGTTTACCTGGGAAGAGTTTGAGACGAGAATGGAAGAGTAGAACTTTTTGTCCCACAACAAAAGTCTTTCTTCGAATCATTTTATCATGGAATGCCTTAGTCTTGTCCTTGTAAATCTTAGCACTCTCGAAGGCATCATTCCTAATCTCCTCTAACTCTTGCAATTGCAACTTCCTATGAAGTCCAGCTGCATCAATATCCATGTTGAACTGCTTCACAGCCCACCAAGCTCTATGCTCCAACTCCACAGGTAAATGGCAAGGTTTGCCATAGACTATTTGATATGGGGACATACCTATGGGAGTCTTGTATGCAGTTCTGTAGGCCCACAAAGCATCCTCTAGACGCAGGGACCAGTCCTTCCTGTTGGGGTTCACAGTCTTCTCCAATATCCCCTTGATCTGACGATTAGAGACCTCAGCTTGCCCACTAGTTTGGGGGTGATAAGGTGTAGAAACCTTATGTGTCACATCATATCTCTTCAAAAGAGCCTCAATCGTCCGATTGCAAAAATGGGATCCACCATCACTAATGAGAACTCTAGGCATTCCAAACCTGCTAAAGATGTTAGACTTGATAAAATCTGCAACAACCTTAGAGTCATTAGTTCTAGTGGCCTTTGCTTCCACCCATTTGGAAACATAGTCCACTGCAAGTAAGATATAGAGAAACCCACAAGATGATGGGAAAGGTCCCATGAAATCTATACCCCAGACATCAAAGATTTCAACAGTCATGATATTAGTCAAGGGCATTTGATCTCTAGGACCTAGGTTTCCTGTTCTTTGGCACTTATCACAAGTTAAACAATAGGCATGTGCATCCCTAAACAAAGTTGGCCAATAGAACCCAGACTCTAACACTTTTAATGCAGTTTTCTTTGACCCAAAGTGACCCCCACATGCTTTAGAGTGGCAAAACGAAAGTATAGCATTATGTTCATGTTCAGGCACACATCTTCTAATCAATTGATCAGAACAATATTTCCACAGATAAGGTTCATCCCAAACATATTGCTTAATAGTGTTCTTAAGCCTATCTCTATGAGCACGTGACATGGTATCAGGAATCTTCCTAGACACAATATAGTTCACAATATCTGCATACCATGGTTCACTTACCTGAAGTCCAAAGAGTTGCTCATCTGGAAATGTCTCTACCAGAGGGAGATAATCTTCTGCATGCACTAAGCGACTCAAGTGGTCAGCTACCACGTTCTCACTACCCTTCTTGTCCTTGATTTCCACGTCGAATTCTTGCAAGAGTAGGATCCATCTGATGAGCCTTGGTTTCGCCTCCTTCTTGGTCATCAAGTATTTCAAAGCTGCATGGTCAGTAAAGATAGTAACTTTGGTACCAAGTAAATAAGAGCGAAACTTCTCAAGGGCAAAGACAACTGCAAGGAGCTCTTTCTCTGTGGTGGAGTAGTTCATTTGTGCATCATTGAGAGTCCTTGAGGCGTAGTAGATGGCATAGGGTAGCTTGTCCTTCCTTTGCCCCAAAACAGCTCCAACTGCATAGTCAGAGGCATCACACATCAACTCAAAGGGCAAAGACCAGTCTGGAGGTAACATGATGGGGGCAGACGTCAACAACTCCTTAAGCTTGTCAAAAGCTTCTTGACACTCCTTGTCAAAGTGAAAGGGCACATCCTTCTGGAGTAGTTGACATAAGGGTCTCGAAATCTTAGAGAAGTCCTTGATGAACCTCCTATAAAAACCTGCATGGCCAAGGAAAGAACGAATCTCTCTCACAGAAGTGGGAGAGGGTAAGTGACGCACAATATCCACCTTGGCCTTATCAACCTCTATACCCCTAGCAGAGACAATATGTCCTAGAACTATTCCTTGTTGAACCATAAAATGGCATTTTTCCCAATTAAGTACAAGGTTAGTTTCCATGCAATGTTTCAGAATTATCTCCAGATTATTAAGACAATCATCAAAATTCTTTCCAAAAACTGAAAAGTCATCCATGAATACCTCTATGATTTTCTCAATATAATCTGAAAAGATACTTACCATACACCTCTGAAAGGTACCTGGAGCGTTGCAAAGTCCGAAGGGCATACGTCTATAGGCAAACGTTCCAAAGGGGCAAGTGAAGGTTGTCTTCTCTTGATCTTCATTTGCAATTGCAATCTGGTTGTAACCAGAGTATCCATCCAGAAAGCAGTAGTAGTCATGTCCAGCTAGGCGCTCAAGCATCTGATCAATGAATGGCAAAGGAAAGTGGTCTTTCCTTGTAGTTGCGTTGAGCCTTCTATAGTCAATGCACACTCTGTGGCCGGTGACTGTCCTTTGGGGCACCAGTTCGTTATCAGCATTCTTTACTACAGTGATCCCAGATTTCTTGGGCACGACCTGAACTGGAGAGACCCACTTGGAGTCTGAAATGGGGTAGATTACCCCACAATCAAGGAGTTTGATAACCTCCTTCTTCACTACTTCCATCATTGGAGGGTTGAGACGACGTTGAGCCTCTCTAGTGGGTTTAGACCCCTCCTCCAGAAGTATCCTATGGACGCAAGTTGTAGGGCTGATTCCCTTGATGTCCGCCAATGTCCATCCTATGGCGGTCTTGTGTTGCTTCAACATTTCCACCAACTTCTCTTCTTGTGGAGTCGTCAGTGCAGAGGACACAATCACTGGTAAGGTCTCCTTGTCCCCTAAGTAGACATACTTCAAATGGTCTGGAAGAGGTTTTAGCTCAAGTTCTGGGGCCTGGACCACTGAAGGTAAAGTCTTGTTAGTGGATAACTGAATGGACAAGGGAGAAACAGACTTACCTAGATAGGGAGATGCCTCAAGGAAAGAGACGTTTTCAATGATTTTCTCCTCACAAGTGTCTTTCAACTTGTCCTCTGGAATGGTGATTCCTTCCTTTGTATAGCCTACCCCACTCTCAAGGGTAGTGACTAAGGTATCCTCATGCATAATGTCAAACATTTTCTGCGCAAGTTCATCCAAAATATCAGTAGAAAAACAATCATGAACCTCTAGGGGATACCTCATGGCTTCAAAAATGTTAAAGCCAATAATGTCACCATCGAACTCCATTGTAAGAGAACCTTCGTACACATCAATCTTCGTCCTAGCTGTCCTTAAGAAAGGACGTCCCAAAAGTAATGGAGTGGAACTCACAGGGGAGTCCTCCATTTCTAAAACATAAAAATCTGCTGGGAAGATAAGATGGTTAACTTGTACAAGCACATCCTCCAACAAATCTCTAGGGTATGCATTGGATCTATCAGCTAATTGAATGATAACATTGTCAGATTTAAGTTCCCCTAGACCTAGGGTTTCATAAACAGAATAGGGCATAACATTAACAGATGCACCTAGGTCTAGCATAGCATTCTTAAATCTAGAGTTACCAATAGTACACGGAATAGTAAAGCTTCCAGGATCCTTACACTTTGGAGGAATCTTCCTCTGAATCAGGGCAGAGACATTCTCACTTACCTTTACCACCTCCTTTTCACGGTTTACTCTCCTAGTAGTGCAAAGCTCTTTGAGGAACTTGGCATACTTAGGGACTTGCTTGATGGCCTCTAGGAGGGGTAAGTTTACTTGCACCTTCTTGAAAGTTTCCAAGATAGCTTGGTCACTTTCATCCTTCTTAGATTGGGCGAACCTGCGTGGGAAGGGCATGCAAGAAGAAGAAGGGTTAGCAATAACCGAATTTGATAAGTTAGAATTACTACCTTGAATTTCCGGTTTTGCCTTTAATGGTGAGGACGCCTTGGTCTCTTCCTTGGACGTTGCAGGGTCCTTCTCAATACCCAACTTGGTGGGTTCTTGGTCGTCCTCAATCTCTATGCTCATTTGGACCTTCTTGGGTTGCTTGGGTTGATCCACAAATGGTCTTCCACTCCTTGTAGTCACAACTGATGCATTCTCCACATTAGGGTTAGGTATTGTGTTACTAGGGAGCTTGCCAGTTTCGTGGATCCTGCTCATGAAATCCACAACTTGACCCATTTGCTTCTTGAGCTCTGCAATGTCCTTGGTGTGGGTCTGTTGTCCTTGAATCAAAGCTTGAGTAGAGTTTGTCAAGGCTTGAGTAGAGCTAGTCAAGGCTTCCAACGTTTTGTCATAGTGAGACATTGAAGGTCCTGAGTTCTGTTGAGGAGGAGGCATGTAAGGCCTTTGAAAAGATGACCCTTGGAATGAAGGCCCTTGTGGACGTTGGAAGTTCCCACCAAGAGGATTCTGAACGTTCTCATTGTTGGTCCACTTGAAGTTGGGATGGTCCCTCCATCATGGGTTGTAAGTATTTGAATAAGGGTCATGCCTAGGACGTTGAGGTCCTCCTTGATATCCTCCTTGGTATCCTCCAATAGCATTAGCAGATTCCCATCCTCCATTTTCATTGAGTTGGGGGCACTGATCTGTAACATGCCCTTGCATAGAGCACACTCCACAAGCCATTGTTGCACTTGGTCCCTTGGAACTTACCACTTGGTTCATGAGGAGGGTAAGCTTATTCAGTTGGTCTTCAATGGCAGTATTCTTGCTCATCTCATGCACCCTACGAGTAGAGTGTCCTACCCCCTCATATTGTTGAGAGTTTAGGGCACGATTAGCTATAAGTTCCCTCCCAACCGCAGGTGACTTATCCACAAAAGCTCCACCAGCTGCAGCATCCAACATTTGCCTTTCCAAGGGTAAGAGTCCTTCGTAAAAGCATGTAAGTAGGGTCTCATCCTTCATTTGATGTTGAGGACATTGTGCAAGTAGGGAGTTGAACCTCTCGTAGTAGGCAGCATAGGACTCATCATGGGCTTGCTCTATCCCACTGAGCTTCTTCCTAAGTGTGATGACCTTTGAAGCTGGGAAGTATTTCTCCAAGAAGGCCTTCCTCATTGTTTCCCATGATGTGATACGACCTGCAGGAAGCTCATATAGCCAATCCTTGGCTCTATCAGCTAGAGAGAATGGAAATGCTCTCATCTTAAGAAGGTTTTCATCCGCCCCTTGTGGTTGCATGTTTGCACAAACAGATTGGAATTCTCGTACGTGCTTGTTAGCATCCTCCATATTAAGTCCATGGAAGATAGGGAGCTTGTGCAACAATCCACTCTTAAGCTCGAACTCTGCCTGTCTTCCAGCTGCAGGGGCAGGGTATACTATGCCTGTAGGGGGTCCTCCTTCAACAGTTGCGGTGGAGAGTTCCCTAATAGATGACATTCTCTCTTCTTCGACTTCTTCAGGTGGTGGTGAAGGTGGTGGTGTAGAGTTGGACGAAATCACAGGTGAAGGTGATCGTGAAGGAGGAGATGGACTTGGTGTAGGTGATGTAGACTCCTCAGAAAAGTAAATCCGCTTCCCTTGCTCGTTAAATGTGTACTCCTTGTATGTTGAAGGGGAAGGGCTTGTGTGCTCAAGGAGTGAAGGACCCTTCAAACGAGCGAGCCTTGCTTCAATTTCCTTTAGTGTAGAGGGTCTAAAAGGCTCGGTCATTCATAGGAATCCTGAACATCATCAAAATTCAAAGAAGTTAGCAAAGTATAAAGTGAGTTAATTACAAATTAGTGATTTATACATCAACTTTACTATTCACGAGTCACTATTCACAAGTTCCTATTCACGAATTTACTATTTATGATTTATACAAGTATAAAGAGAAGTATAAATTACAAACTATCCATAATCTTTTCACAAATATATATTACATGAGACGTTTATACAAGTATAAAAAGTACAAAACACACAATTTACAAGTGGAGGTTATGTTCAAGTATCTTATTATCTTTACAAAATAAAGTTAATATCTCAATTGATTACAAGTTGTAAGTCGAGCCCAATAGAAACCACTACTATTGGTGAGATACGATCTAGGGATAGTCGCCTAGACATAAGTCACTTTCCTTTGTTTCAGAAGGCTAGATGGCCAGATTAAGAGGTAAGTGAGAGGGAGGACTCATTTTGGTGACACTACGGAGGCTACTCCCTCATTGAGGTTTAGGCCCCTATTGGCTACTCCCACATTGTGGTTTACGCACAGTCTATAGTATCTCTGAGATCCAATTTGAACCCATCACCCAGGGTCTCAACCTAAGACACCACCTATATGCCCCTTACTCAGCTTGGAAAGAACTCATGTGTTAGACAGTTCTCCAAATGTTAATAAAAGCCGCCCTCAACTTCAAAAGACCTTAGAAAGGTACTAATGAAGGGTTAAGGCCAATATTAACAAAAGGGCCCTTATCTACTCATACGATTTTACATACTTATAACAATCAAGAATTTAACAATATTCACAATTAATTCTTTAAATTTCTTTTGTATAACAAGATTAGACACATTGTAAACACAACTTTTACACAACAAAACGTCACACTTTGTACACTTCTTTTTTTTTCTTCTTTTTTTTTTTTTCTTTTTTTTGATACGAAAATACTTACAAAAATTTGTTTTTCTTCCTTTTCTTTACAATTATTTTCAACACTTAGGTACGGGAACAGGGAGTCTCGATGTGCAATGGGACTGAAACAGCTACCCTTTTCAAGACTATGTTTAATCCAATATACCTTAGTGAATCACAATATTTTCATTTGTTATATATATCATTGATTTCAAATTCAATTCCAAGCGGTAAATCAAGAGGACGTGCGGCCCAAGTATAGTCGTCTAGACACAAAGTCCCTCCTACATCCTTTGGGCAACCTTACTGAAATGGCCAGGTAGGGGAGGGCGACTGATAGGAGCATAAAATGCGACGTTAATAATGTTTAAACCCTATATTTTGCTAAGTTATTTCCTTTATCTTGATCAATTTAACTTAGTTAGTGTTTTGCAGGTAAAATGGAGTCTCAGGGTCCAAAAATGGCTAAGGAAGCACAAAGGGCGCATAAATGGAAAGAAATGAAGAAATGGAGCTTTTCCCAGTTTGACTAGGAAAAGGAATCCTAGTTGGAGTAGGAATCAGAAGCTGACTTGGATTCAAACTCTTAAGTCGCGGAAATTAGAAGTTCTACTTGGACAGGGAAACCCAATCCTACTCAGATAAGAAATCCTAGTGTGACAAGGAGTCCCTGTTGGATAAGGATTACTCAAGAAGGTTCCGGAAGAGTGTGGAAGCATCTCGGAAAAGGAAGCAGTATTCAACTAGGAAACCTACTTGCATATGGAGTTCTACTCATACTAGGAGAGCTTTGGAACGTTCATGAAGTATCTAGAAGTCTCAAGAAGGTCATATGCCGTGCACATGGAAGAGAAAGCAACAAGGAATTCGGATTTCAAAGCAATGTGGAATTTGGACTTCTTGTTGAGTTTGGATTGGAATTGCCGTGAGGTTCTTGAAGGTTCTAGGAAGTTCTTGACGTTTCTACTTCAGAATAGGCGTGGAAGACATGTGAGAGGCATGTGATGTGAAGGAAAACCGAATTGGACTCAACTTGTGCATTAAAAGTCAAATCCATTACAGATTCGGAAATCTGCCTGTGCAGATCAGTCAACTTCAACGGAGTGTCAAAAATCGCTCAGAGCTCAGAAAATTATGATCTTTATATGGTTGGAAAGCTACAGATGTCTAGTTTCCAGAGCTTTTTACAGCTCATCAATATCTATTTTCTAGAGAAAGTTATGGCAGTTTTAGTGGACTGAGGTCAATCCTGCCGGAAATCTGTTTCTTGAGAAAGAAGTCCTAAATCAACACAAACTAAGAGAAACCAAGTAGAAACGAATTGGGAGTGCCTTGAGACGTTCTCCTATATATACCTTGTGTATTAGACGTTTCAAGGTCGCACATTATTCTCCACAATTTCGTTTCTCACCGGTTTGCTCTTGAGTTTCAGGTTTTTGCATCTACAAGTTCCTAGCCGTGCCATCCTCCATCCTAGCCGTGAATTCTACCTTGTGTTGCTGCCTTGGATCTGCTTTGGACCTTGGGACGTAGTCAAGGGTTGTTCATACCATCTTCCCTATGTTTTCTTTACGGTTTAGTGTTTTTGTATTTGTATTTTCTGTTTTGATTTCTTTATGTGTAAAACCAAAACCATGAGATAACTTTCTGATTTTTGGATGTGATTTGGATGTTCTTTTCTATGATTGATGTGTTTGTGTGTTCTTGATCTTGATTAATTGCCGAAATATTGATGCAACTGAAAGCAAGCGCATAATTTAACCCTGAAATGTCATTAGTAGTACGTAATAAATAGGGATCGTTCTATTCCGGGGATTGAGGGTACACCTGTCATTGTCAAACAATTAAACAATTAAAATTAAAACAAAGTATAATATTCACAAAGATATTCACAACTATAAACATTGTACACGAAAAGGGGGATTTTGTTTTTGGTTTTTCGAAAATAAAACTAAGTTAACAAAACAATTAAAATGCAAAAACATAAAAATACGAATGGAATGAGAGAACAAAGATCAAAATCGAAACATATGATTAAAATTGACTCAAACCCTAATATTTGTTCATCTAAGTCATGAGAAAGGAGTTGATCATGTGAAACATTCGAAAGCAAATGAATTCCCATTTTTTACTTTTCAATGCTAATTAACCTAAGCGAAAGCACCTAGATTAATCCTATCAAACATGCAATCAAACTCTAGAAAGCTAGTCAATCATGTCATGTTTAACGCATTACACATAGAGAAAGGCTATCAACTCAAGTGTACAACTTAGTATGGAAAAGTCCACCTAATTGCAATCCTCGTTAATTAAATTCGATCTTTGTACAAAACCTTTACTACTTTGATTCAAGTTTACACAAAACAAAAAGTCGATTTCATGTTCTTAAACCTAGCACCAATTATATCGAAACCCTAAGTGTTTGCAACCACATAAGATTAAAATACAAAAGTTATCTATAACGCAAATTTAATTAAACAAACCCACATAAGCAACTCTCGAATCACAATAATATGAATCTGAAAATTCTCAATTAATCATAAAAATTCCAGAAATTAATATTTGTTCAAACACATATGTCAACTAGTTCATAACCAACGAAATTCAAAGCAAAGGTTACAAAGGAGAATCGGATTACACCGTGAGATGGGGATGGTGATGAACGATTGATGTGGTGGTCTCTTGAATCTCGAAAGCAAGCTTCAAGGTTGGAGATGGATGATGGATGCTCACGGCTATGCTTCTTCTCCCTTGGCCTTGCTTGAACTCGTGGAGATGACTAGAGGATGGAGAAACTCACAGCTATGCTAAGAAGATTTTCTGATTTTTTTTCTAAAGTGTAAATTGTATGGGGGAGAGAGGAACTGTATGGGGGAGTTTTATATAGGAGCATGGCTAGGATTCACAAAGCAATCAGAATTTTCCACATAGCTTCAACCAATGATAATTCGCCAAGTAAGCTTGTGATGTGGTCCAACCAATCATAGAATGCCAAGTAAGCCTTGTGATGTGTTCCAACCAATCATAATTCTCTAAAATACCTCCCTAATATTTAATTGCCGAATTTCCTTGAAATTATTCTGATTTTCTTCATGAATTTCGGCCAACATTCCTTTAGGGAATTTAGGGATGAATCTAGACGCCTTTTTAGCTTTTCCTTGGTGCACACATATTTTCCTTCCATAAATATCTCCCTTGAATCTCTCTTGGCGTCATCTCCTTGATTATTTCTGATTTTTTCACGTTGGCAATCACACCAAATTATTCCTCCAACAATATTTCTTTCCATAAAAGTCTCCCAAGAAAATCTCTCCTTGAAATCCTCAATCAATCATCTTCAATTCCCACGTTGTCACCTTGTTTTTTCCATAAGTATTACACGGCAAATTTAATCCCCAAGGAAAATATATTTTCCTTTTTTAAAAAAAAACTCTTCCTTGATTCTCTCCTTGCCATGTCATCTTCATGAAACTTCTCGTTCCATTTATGAACTCAATTCTGCTTATTTATTCCAAAAACCTGAAAATAGAAGCTTTCTAAAATAAGAAATGGAAACTTTCTTAAACTAAAATGGAAACTTTCTAAAAATGGAAAATAGAAACTACAAAACGGAAACTTTCTACAATTAGGAACTTTCCCATTCGAAGAATGGAAACTTTCCTAAACAGAGTTTTATTAAGGAAATAACGCAGAAAATATAGGGAAATAACAGTTAAAATGTCGCATTAAAATGCTCCTATCAAATTCCCCCACACTTAGCTTTTGCTAGTCCCTTAGCAAAATCTCACAAAGACTCAACGAAAATTTAAAGACTCTACACAAACAATGACCCTACTGCCCTTCAACTTTTTGTCTCAGAAATCTCTTACTTTCACAACATCAAGATTAGCACTCCACCAAGAATCAATGTTTAGGCATTCGAGAGTTAATTAAAACACATAATTTACATATACACAAGTAGGACTTGGTTGGAACAATGGTGATGGTTTCTGTTAAGCATGCTTCAAACAAGTATGATTCAAATCCTCACAAGGTGTATGCTAGTCCCTTAGCAAAATCAAAACAAAACACTCAACCAAAATAAACAATTCACTACCAGACTCTACACAAATGACACACAAAGACTATATTGCCCTTAACATTTGTCTCATAAATCCGTACTCTTATGGCATCAAAATTAGCACTTTAATCAAGAATCAATATTTAGATATTCGAGAGTTAATTGAAGCATATAATCCACATATGAATAAGTAGGACTTGGGTGTAACAATGGTGATGGGTGGAGCTCAGCATGTTTCAGACAAGTATGATTCATATCCTCACAAGGTATATCCACTATTTCTTCACTCGGATCAAGGCAATGCTTAAAAGCTTATAATCACTCAATTATATGTGAGAGAAAATATTTTGAGGCAATCAAATAGCTCACATATATAAGAAATGAAAAGCACTTTGTGAATATAATTTTTTTTTTTTCAAGATCTCATGAAAGATATCAACTACTTGCACGGATGGACCCAAGCCATAGGTTCAACTCTTATAACTCATCTCCACAGATCAAAGGCTGTCCCATCTTAAGGATCAAAAAGGACTTTAAAGGGTTGAAATGGGGCTAAGGTTCAAGGTTTTAAGAAACAAAGGTTAAGGAATGTCAAAGTATCCTAAAAACCTAGTAGAGCTCATTTTGATGTAGAGAGACTTCTAGAAATCCACTTGAACCCTCGTGAACTGGACAAAGACCAAATTTTTATGTAATGGGCCTTCAATTCAAAACAATCTCGAAATTCACCAAGTATGGGGGACTAAAATCCATATGCATATATTTTTTTTTTCTTTGTTTTTCTTTTCTTAGCCATACACATTTTTTTTTTTCTTTCATTTCTTTTTCAAGGCTTCCACATTTTTTTCTTATGGACAAGTCTACCCCCACACTTGAACTTTCACCTCTTCTCAATCTTCATCCTTGCCATCGAATCCATGTAGTAAGTCTCAAAAGATAGCTCTACTAAATTCTTAGAATAAAGGGTAGGATTGTAACTATACTAAGGTTAAGGGTTAAGGAATTTAAGGGTGATGAAAGAAAAGGCTCAATGTAGGCTCAAAGTGGTTTATCTAAGGGGGTCCCACGACGGGCACAAATATGGACACAAGTTAATTTGTCTAGGGTGGTGGTTCCTATGATGCCTCTATCCTTTCCAGAATCAGGGACATGTATTGATAAAAGTCTCAACAAGCACAAGAGTGAATTCTAGCATTCTCTAGTCCATCAAACTTAATCTATGGCAAGCAATCAATCAAATGAAGAATAATGAGATCATCAAAACATCGCCAAGAAAATAAGAATATATTCTTTCATTCCTCCAAGAAAAAGGGACATGGCTCAAATATCTCACATGGGCTTTTATGAATCAAAACTCATCTTAACATGCTCATATTCTGTACCAAGGTTACGAAATCCATATCCACTACTCATGCATATATTTTTCATTTATCTCAATTAACCAAGGAATACCATTTAAAATCATCTCAATATTGTGATCCTCTTTTAGCCATAATTTCAGAGATATTGAATCATCCTAGACAGTTAAGGGCATCCTAAGACTCAAAAATAAAAACAAAAGACTAAGACTGACGCCAAAAAGGTTTTGGACTAGGGTTATTTCCTTTCTCCTTTCGGTAACTCCTTTGGGACATGACCAGGTGAAGAGGGGACCGATTTTGGCGGAGCTCAGCTCACTTGTTTGACAGGGGACGAGACCCTTTGTCAGCACTTCTCGAATCCAAACTAGACCTTAGACATCACATCCCATCAGATGCGCCTACTTTGAAGAAATTATTTCACCCAAAAATCATTTTGACTCAATAAATAATAAAAGCAACGAAATTTTTAATTTTTGACATTTTTCAAATTTTTTTGTATTTTCAATATATATGACTCAAGACAAAAGTATAAATCCCTTCCCCCACACTTAAATATTGCATTGTCCTCAATGTAATCAATCATAAGCATGCAATGGAACAATTAAGCATATAGGAATGGAATTTACGATAATAAATACGAAAACAAAAAGCAAAAACGAAAATAAAAGACACAAGTACAATTCAACCTAAACAAGTGAAGGGATAGAAATGTCAAACTCTCGTTGATGGCTCCTCCACAGCTTTGGTTGAAATGGGTTGCCTCCCATGCAGCGCTTAATATTTATAGTCCTTCAGCCTGGACTCTTCTCCTTGCTCACACAACAATTTTTTTTTTTTTTGAGTTAATTTTCTTTATTTTTTTATTTTTACACACTTACAACAATTAAATATTTAATGAAATTCAAAACAACCTAAGTATATTAATTACAATTTACATCATGCTTAATCTAAGTGAAACACATATAATTTACAACATGCTGAAAAATAAAACCTCTACAAATTGCACAACAATTATAAAATACAAGCTTAATTTGGTAACACTCATAAAACTTAAACTAAATCACAATTATAGCTTGGCCTAGCATAAATCGCAATTTGTCACCATTCCACAAATGTAGTACAAAAATTTAGCATGCATTCTATATAGATAAAAAATTAATGACACTTTAAGCGTTAGAGATTTTAACAATCCCCGGCAACGGCGCCAAAAATTGATGGGGCTGAAATAGCCTCACAATTTAACCCTGCAAAATGTAGTTGTCAGTATAGGATAAGCAGGGATCGTTCAGTCCGGGGATTGTAGGGTACACCTACACTAAAAGGTCAATCCAAAAATTGATGGGGCTGAAATAGCCTCACAATTTAACCCTGCAAAATGTAGTTGTCAGTATAGGATAAGCAGGGATCGTTCAGTCCGGGGATTGTAGGGTACACCTACACTAAAAGGTCAATAAACAAATAAAAGAATAAAATGGGGGGTTTTGAGATTTGGTTCTAATCTACTTAAAATAAAAACAAAACAAATAAAATTATCTACAATGATCGACTTCCGTAACCTAGACCACTACCACTCGAAAATTACTAAGTGTAAAAACAGAAAATCCTTTTCAACATGCTACAAAAACGTGCCCATCTTAAATGCCTAGATAAGAGTCCAAATGAAAAGCCTTAGCGGATCAATCCATTTATCTAATTCGTTCTAATGTGGGCTTGGATCAGAAAAGTCCTTACCAAGCCCAATACTACTAATTTTCGAAAACACTTAGCGTAATTCTCTTAACTAGTAGTATTATCTAACCCTCGAATCAACTCACACGTGCAAATTAACCATTACACATAGAATTTAACACGTAATTTCCAGAATCGTTTAACCATTGAAACATGATTTTTACTGATAGGAGCATTTTAATGCGACGTTTTACTTGCTTTTCCCTGCATTTTCTGCGTTATTTCCTTAATAAAACCCTGTTTAGGAAAGTTTCCATTCTTTGATTGGGAAAGTTCCTATTTGTAGAAAGTTTCTATTTTTGTAGTTTTTATTTATCATTTTTAGTAAGTTTCCATTTTTAGTAGTTTCTATTTTTCATTTTTAGAAAGTTTCCCACTTTTCATTTTAGGAAAGTTTCTATTTTTCTTACTAGTTTCTATTTTCAGGTCCTTGTCACAAATGAGCTGAAACGAGCTCACAAATGGAGAGAGAAGCTAGCCAACGTTGGAGGGAGACAAGATGAAGTACAAAGGGAAGCACAAATGAGCAGAAATGAAGAAATGAAGCTTTCCTGGTCCAACCAGGAAACCCTGTCCAGAAAAGGAAAGCTTGCCAAAACAAGACTCTTGAGCCAACCATGAATGGAGATCGAATTAATGAAGTGACATGGCATGAGAGAAGCTTCTTGAAGACTCTAGATGATGACATGGCACAAAGGTGGCGCATGGAGGCCCAAGAACTCTCAAGACTTGTTGGATTTTCGGCAAATGGATCAAAAGCCCACAAAACCCATGCAATTAGGGTTTGTGACGCAATGAAGAAACCCTAGAGATGTTTGCCGTCCAAAATGAAGAGAGAAACAAGGAAAATGACGTGGAAAATCAGAAATTAAAAGGAGATTTTCTAGGGAGATTTTCTAGGGCTATTTTTATGGAAATTCATCAAGAGATAAACCCTAGAATATCTTTTGCCGTCCAAGCCAAGAGGAAAAGAAGGAAGTTGCCGTGTGAATTAAAAGAAAACCCTAGAGAATTCGGCAAGGAGATATTCAAGGGAGAAATAAAAGGAAAGAGAAAAAGGTGGAGACCAAGAAAAGCTCAAAAGAAGTCTAGATACATTCCTTAATTCCCTAAAGGAAGTTTGGCCGAATTGAACTACAAAAATCAGAATTATATCAAGGGAATTTCGGCAAGATTATTTAGGGAATTAAATGGAATTTTGTGATTGGTTGAACCACCTCATAGGGCTTATTTGGCAAGATATTATTGGAGGAAATTATGTGGAATTTTCAGATTAATTCCATAAGGTTTACACGGCTTGGAGAGCAAGTTGGCCGTCCCCTATATAACCTCCCATCTTCTCAACGTTTTGGAGTTCCAAGTTCCATTCTTTACGTTTACACCTTGAGAAAATAATTCAGAAAACTCTTTAGACTAGCCGTGCTCCTCTCCATCCTCTAGGGCAACCACGAAGTGCAAGCAAGGCCAAGGAAGAAGAAGACAAGCCGTGCACACCATCCACCCTCCACCTTGAAGATTGCTTTCGAAATTCAAGAGACCACATCATCACTTCATTCATCTCATCTTCATCACGGTGTAATCCGATTCTCCTTGTACCTTTGCTTTGTATTTTCGTTGGTTTTGCCTTAGTTGACACATATGTATGAACAAGTATTGTTTTCTGAAATTTTATGATGAATTGTTAATTTTCAGATTCATATATTGCGATTTATGGTTGCTTTTGTGTGAGTGTTTGATTAAATTTGCATGATAGATAACTTTTGTATTTTAATCTTATGTGGTTGCAAACACTTAGGGTTTTGATATAATTGGTGCTACGAATTTAAGAACATGAATCAACTTTTTGGTTTTGTGTTCTTGAATCGATAAGTAGTAAAGGTTTTGTGCAAAAACCGAATTTGATCAAAGAAGATTGCAATTAGGTGGACTTTTTCATACTAAGTTGCACATTTGAGTTGATAGCCTTTCTAGGTGCTTAATGCGTTAAACATGACATGATTGACTAGCTTTCTAGGGTTTGATTGCATGTTTGATAGGATTAATCTAGGTGCTTTCGCTTAGGGTAATTAGCATTGAAAAGTAAAATTTGGGAATTCATTTGCTTTTGAATGTTTCACATGATCAACTCCTCTTGCATGACTATGATGAACAATGATGAACTTGAATTAATTTTAATCATGAGTTTCGACTTTGATCTTTGTTCTTGCATTCCATTTGTATTTTTATGTTTTTGCATTTTAATTATTTAGGTAACTTAGATTTTATTTTCGGAAATTAAAACCAAAAACCAAAAACTCCCCCTTTTCGTAAATATGTCTATATTTTGTAAATATTATACTTTGTTTTAATTTTAATTGTTTAATTGTTTGACAATGACAGGTGTACCCTCAATCCCCGGAATAGAACGATCCCTATTTATTACGTACTACTAATGACATTTCAGGGTTAAATTGGTCGCTCGATAAAAGCGACATCAATTTTTGGCGCTGTTGCCGGGGATTGAAAAATCATTTGTCATATTGTGAATAATATGTGTTTTGTTTATATTGTGACCGAAAAAAAAAAAAAAAAAAAATTACTTGTTAATTATTTTGTTGATAATTGTCGAAAATTAGTAGATTAATTACTTAGGTTGATTATTTATATTGTTGAATACGAATTTTAATTGTGAGTTGTAAATTAAAGAAGGAATAGGTGAAGTCGTGTTTATTAATATTGGCCTAAACCCCTTATTGGTACCTAGTCCAGGTCCCTTAAGGTTGAGGGCGGCCTTTATTAACATTCATTGAACTGTCTTCACACTTAGGACCTTTTATATCCAAGTAAGTATAGCCTATGTGGGATGGTGTCTAGGAAGGGGACAACGCTCATGACTGGTTCTTGAATCCAGAAGTGCGTGCAAATGAGCCTAAACCACAATGTGGGAGTAGCTCATGCCAAAATGGATTCTACCTCTCGTGGTCGCCCTCCCCTACCTGGCCATTTCAGTAAGGTTGCCCAAAGGATGTAGGAGAGACTTAGTGTCTTGACGATTATACTTGGGCCGCACGTCCACTTGATTTACCGCTTGGAATTTAATTCGAAATCAATGGTATTTATAACAAAAGAAAATGTTGTGATGCACCTAAGGTATATTGGATTAAACATAGTCTTGAAAAGGGTAGCTGTTTCAGCCCCATTGCACATCGAGACTCCCTGTTCCCGTACCTAAGTGTTGAAAATAATTGTAAAGAAAAGGAAAGAATAGAAGTAATTTTACTTAATTTCGTGAAAAAAAAAAAAAAAAAAAAAGAAGATAATTAGATGTGAATAGTGACGTTTTGTTTGTTTGTGTGAAAGTTTTGTGTAAATGGTGTCTAATCTTGTTAAACAAAGGAAATGTAAAGAATTAATTATAAATATTGTTAAATTCTTGATTTATTATAAGTGTGTAAATTCGTATGAGTAGATAAGGGCCCTTTTGTTAATATTGGCCTTAACCCTTCATTAGTGCCTTTCTGAGGTCTTATGAGGTTGAGGGCGGCTTTTATTAACATTTGGAGAACTGTCTAACACATGAGTTCTTTTCAAGCTGAGTAAGGGGCATATAGGTGGTGTCTTAGGTTGAGACCCTGGGTGATGGGTTCAATTGGATCTCAGAGATACTATAGACCGTGCGTAAACCACAATGTGGGAGTAGCCAATAGGGGCCTAAACCTCAATGAGGGAGTAGCCTCCGTAGTGTCACCAAAATGAGTCCTCCCTCTCACTTACCTCTTAATCTGGCCATCTAGCCTTCTGAAACAAAGGAAAGCGACTTATGTCTAGACGACTATCCCTAGATCGTATCTCACCAATAGTAGTGGTCTCTATTGGGCTCGACTTACAACTTGTAATCAATTGAGATATTAACTTTATTTTGTAAAGATAATAAGATACTTGAACATAACCTCCACTTGTAAATTGTGTGATTTGTACTTTCTATACTTGTATAAACTTCTTACGTGGTTTATTTGTGAAAAGATTGTGGATAGTTTTTAATTTATACTCTATTTTATACTTGTATAAATCATAAATAGTAAAGTCATGAATAGTAACTTGTGAATAGTGACTCGTGAATAGTAAAGTTGATGTATCAATCACTAATTTGTAATTAGCTCACTTTATACTTTGCTAACTTCTTTGAATTTTGATGATGTTCAGGATTCCTATGAATGACCGAGCCTTTTAGACCCTCTACACTAAAGGAAATTGAAGCAAGGCTCGCTCGTTTGAAGGGTCCTTCACTCCTTGAGTTCACAAGCCCTTCTCCTTCAACATACAAAGAGTACACATTTAACGAGCAAGGGAAGCGGATTTACTTTTCTGAGGAGTCTACATCACCTACACCAAGTCCATCTCCGCCTTCACGTTCACCTTCACCTGTGGTTTCGTCCAACTCTACACCACCTTCACCACCACCTGAAGAAGTCGAAGAAGAGAGAATGGCATCTATTAGGGAACTCTCCACCGCAACTGTTGAAGGAGGACCCCCTACAGGCATAGTATACCCTGCCCCTGCAGCTGGAAGACAAGCAGAGTTCGAGCTTAAGAGTGGATTGTTGCACAAGCTCCCTATCTTCCATGGCCTCAATATGGAGGATGCTAACAAGCACGTACGAGAATTCCAATCTGTTTGTGCAAACATGCAACCACAAGGGGCGGATGAAAACCTTCTTAAGATGAGAGCATTTCCATTCTCTCTAGCTGATAGAGCCAAGGATTGGCTATATGAGCTTCCTGCAGGTCGTATCACATCATGGGAAACAATGAGAAAGGCCTTCTTGGAGAAATACTTCCCAGCTTCAAAGGTCATCACACTTAGGAAGAAGCTTAGTGGAATAGAGCAAGCTCATGATGAGTCCTATGCTGCCTACTATGAGAGGTTCAATTCCTTACTTGCACAATGTCCTCAACATCAGATGAAGGATGAGACCCTACTTACATGTTTCTATGAAGGACTCTTACCCTTGGAAAGGCAAATGTTGGATGCTGCAGCTGGTGGAGCTTTTGTGGATAAGTCACCTGCGGTTGGGAGGGAACTTATAGCTAATCGTGCCCTAAACTCCCAACAGTATGAGGGTGTGAGACAACCCACTCGTAGGGTAAATGAGGTGAGCACTAGTCCTGCCATTGCGGATCAATTGAGCAAACTCACCCTTCTTGTGAACAAGGTGGCGACTACTCAAGGCCATGGAGGACCCTCTGCTTGTGGGGTATGCTTTACTCAAGGACATCCTACGGATCAATGTCCTCAACTGAGTGAGAATGGTGGTTGGGAGTCTGTGAATGCTATAGGAGGCTATCAAGGGAACCAAGGGGGTCCCCACGTCCAAGGTATGATCCATATTCGAATACCTATAACCCTGGATGGAGGGACCACCCCAACTTCAAGTGGACCAACAATGAAAATGTTCAGAACCCTCTTGGTGGCAGTTTCCAACGTCCTCAAGGACCTCCCTATCAAAGACCTTACATGCCTCCTCAACACAATTGCCACACAGACTTTGCTTCAAGGACAACAGACCAATGCCAAGGACATTGCAGAGCTCAAGAAGCAAATGGGACAAGTGGTGGACTTCATGACCAAGTTTCATGAGAGTGGTAAGCTTCCGAGCAACACAATTCCAAACCCAAAGGGAGGCTTTGAAGGTTCCACCAACTGAGGAGAAGAGGAAACCACGTCTAGGCTGAGAAGACGTTAAAACCAAGCGCTACTTGGGAGGCAACCCATGCAAATCAGATTTGCTTTCTTTATCCTTATCTTTTATTTTTCGTTTTTGCTTTTTGAATTTAGTATTATTTTCGTAAATTTCATCCCTATATGCTTAAGTGTTTCATTGCATGCTTTTAATTGATTACATTGAGGACAATGCAATATTTAAGTGTGGGGGAAGGGATTTACACTTTTATCTTGAGTCATATTTTGAGTCACATATATTGAGAACTACAAAAAAAGTGAAAAATGTCAAAAATTTAAAAAAAATTTTCGTTGCTTTTGTTTTTGTTTTGAGTCTTAGGATGCCCTTTCAACTGTCTAGGATGATTCTATATCTCTGAAATCATGATTAAAAGAGGATCACAAAATTGAGATGATTTTAAAATGGTATTCTTTGGTTAATTGAGATATATGAGATATATATGCATGTGTAGTGGATATGGATTTCGAAACTTTGGTACAGAAAATATGAGCATGTTAAGATGAGTTTTGATTCATAAAAACCCATGTGAGATAATTGAGCCCATGTCCCTTTTTCTTGGAGTAAAATGAAAAATATATTCTTATTTTCTTGGCGATGTTTTGATGATCTCATTATTCTTTCATTTGATTGACTGCTTGCCATAGATTAAGTTTGATGGACTAGAGAATGCTAGAATTCACCCTTGTGCTTGTTGAGACGTTATATCAATACATGGCCCTGATTCTGGAAGGGATAGAGGCATCCTAGGAATTACCACCATTGCCATATAAACTTGTGTCCCCATTTGTGCCCGTCGTGGGACTCCCCTAGATTAGCCCCTTTGAGCCTACATTAAGCCTTTTCGTTCATCACCCTAAAATCCTTAACCATGAAGCTTAGTATAGTAACAACCCTACCCTTTGTTCTAAGAACTTAGTGGAGCTATCTTTTGAGACATACTACATGGGTTTGATGCTAAGGAGGAAAATTGAGAAGAGGTTAAAGTTCAAGTGTGGGGGTAGACTTGTCCATAAAGAAAAAAAAAAAAATATGTGAAAGCCGTGAAAAATGAAAAGAAAAGAAAAAATGTACGGCTAGAAAAGAAAAGAAAGAAATATTTATGGATTTTAGTCCCCCATACTTAGTGATTTTGGAGTTTACTTTGAAATGAAGGCCTATTAAAGAAAAATTTGACCTTTGTCCATTCACTGTAGTTCAGGGGAAGTTTACAATGAAGATTGGGCCCAACATGAAGACACTAGGCCCCTTTTATGTTACCTCTAGGGGAAGTGACGTTTTTGCAATGCATTGGTGGATTTCTTGTGGTCTCTACATTTACATGTGCTCTGCTAGGTTTTTAGGACACTTTGATAAATCCTTACCCTTCATTTCTTAAAACCTTGAGCCTTAACCCATTACAACCCTTGAAAAGACCTTCTTGATCCTTAAGATGGGACAGCCCTTGATGTGGAGATGAGTTACAAGAGTTGAACCTATGGCTTGGGTCCATCTGTGCAAGTAGTTGGTATCCTTCATGAGATCTTTAAAGAAAATTATACATGTGCTTTCGTTTCTTACATTATGTGATATACTTGCTATCTTTCACATATACTTGAGTGTATAAGCTTTTAAGCATTGCCTTGAATTCTGAGAGAAGAAAGAGTGGATATGCCTTGTGAGGATTGAATCATACTTGTCTGAAACATGCTTAACAGAACCCATCACCATTGTTACAACCAAGTCCTACTTGTGTATGTGAAGATTATGTGTTTTAATTAACTCTCGAATGCCTAAACATTTATTCTTGGTGAAGTGCTAATCTTGGTGTTGTGAAAGTAAGAGATTGCTGAGACAAAAAGTTGAAGGGCTATAGAGTCTGTTTCGTGTCAAGTCTTTAATTTTCGTTGAGTCTTAGTGTGTGTCTTAGTGTGATTTTGCTAAGGGACTAGCAAAAGCTAAGTGTGGGGGAATTTGATAGGAGCATTTTAATGCGACGTTTTACTTGCTTTTCCCTGCATTTTCTGCGTTATTTCCTTAATAAAACCCTGTTTAGGAAAGTTTCCATTCTTTGATTGGGAAAGTTTCTATTTGTAGAAAGTTTCTATTTTTGTAGTTTTTATTTATCATTTTTAGTAAGTTTCCATTTTTAGTAGTTTCTATTTTTCATTTTTAGAAAGTTTCCCACTTTTCATTTTAGGAAAGTTTCTATTTTTCTTACTAGTTTCTATTTTCAGGTCCTTGTCACAAATGAGCTGAAACGAGCTCACAAATGGAGAGAGAAGCTAGCCAACGTTGGAGGGAGACAAGATGAAGTACAAAGGGAAGCACAAATGAGCAGAAATGAAGAAATGAAGCTTTCCTGGTCCAACCAGGAAACCCTGTCCAGAAAAGGAAAGCTTGCCAAAACAAGACTCTTGAGCCAACCATGAATGGAGATCGAATTAATGAAGTGACATGGCATGAGAGAAGCTTCTTGAAGACTCTAGATGATGACATGGCACAAAGGTGGCGCATGGAGGCCCAAGAACTCTCAAGACTTGTTGGATTTTCGGCAAATGGATCAAAAGCCCACAAAACCCATGCAATTAGGGTTTGTGACGCAATGAAGAAACCCTAGAGATGTTTGCCGTCCAAAATGAAGAGAGAAACAAGGAAAATGACGTGGAAAATCAGAAATTAAAAGGAGATTTTCTAGGGAGATTTTCTAGGGCTATTTTTATGGAAATTCATCAAGAGATAAACCCTAGAATATCTTTTGCCGTCCAAGCCAAGAGGAAAAGAAGGAAGTTGCCGTGTGAATTAAAAGAAAACCCTAGAGAATTCGGCAAGGAGATATTCAAGGGAGAAATAAAAGGAAAGAGAAAAAGGTGGAGACCAAGAAAAGCTCAAAAGAAGTCTAGATACATTCCTTAATTCCCTAAAGGAAGTTTGGCCGAATTGAACTACAAAAATCAGAATTATATCAAGGGAATTTCGGCAAGATTATTTAGGGAATTAAATGGAATTTTGTGATTGGTTGAACCACCTCATAGGGCTTATTTGGCAAGATATTATTGGAGGAAATTATGTGGAATTTTCAGATTAATTCCATAAGGTTTACACGGCTTGGAGAGCAAGTTGGCCGTCCCCTATATAACCTCCCATCTTCTCAACGTTTTGGAGTTCCAAGTTCCATTCTTTACGTTTACACCTTGAGAAAATAATTCAGAAAACTCTTTAGACTAGCCGTGCTCCTCTCCATCCTCTAGGGCAACCACGAAGTGCAAGCAAGGCCAAGGAAGAAGAAGACAAGCCGTGCACACCATCCACCCTCCACCTTGAAGATTGCTTTCGAAATTCAAGAGACCACATCATCACTTCATTCATCTCATCTTCATCACGGTGTAATCCGATTCTCCTTGTACCTTTGCTTTGTATTTTCGTTGGTTTTGCCTTAGTTGACACATATGTATGAACAAGTATTGTTTTCTGAAATTTTATGATGAATTGTTAATTTTCAGATTCATATATTGCGATTTATGGTTGCTTTTGTGTGAGTGTTTGATTAAATTTGCATGATAGATAACTTTTGTATTTTAATCTTATGTGGTTGCAAACACTTAGGGTTTTGATATAATTGGTGCTACGAATTTAAGAACATGAATCAACTTTTTGGTTTTGTGTTCTTGAATCGATAAGTAGTAAAGGTTTTGTGCAAAAACCGAATTTGATCAAAGAAGATTGCAATTAGGTGGACTTTTTCATACTAAGTTGCACATTTGAGTTGATAGCCTTTCTAGGTGCTTAATGCGTTAAACATGACATGATTGACTAGCTTTCTAGGGTTTGATTGCATGTTTGATAGGATTAATCTAGGTGCTTTCGCTTAGGGTAATTAGCATTGAAAAGTAAAATTTGGGAATTCATTTGCTTTTGAATGTTTCACATGATCAACTCCTCTTGCATGACTATGATGAACAATGATGAACTTGAATTAATTTTAATCATGAGTTTCGACTTTGATCTTTGTTCTTGCATTCCATTTGTATTTTTATGTTTTTGCATTTTAATTATTTAGGTAACTTAGATTTTATTTTCGGAAATTAAAACCAAAAACCAAAAACTCCCCCCTTTTCGTAAATATGTCTATATTTTGTAAATATTATACTTTGTTTTAATTTTAATTGTTTAATTGTTTGACAATGACAGGTGTACCCTCAATCCCCGGAATAGAACGATCCCTATTTATTACGTACTACTAATGACATTTCAGGGTTAAATTGGTCGCTCGATAAAAGCGACATCAATCATTTACCACTTTTTAGAACTAATTGCTACTTGTTTAACTTAGCGCCTTAACAGATAACAATTACTCTTGGCAAATGAAGCAAACACACAAGAACTCTCACCTTTATTCTAGCATGCAAACTTATCAATCTAAATCTGAAAATTACCTAAACACATAAAAGGGCACAAGATTGTAATATGCATCATCAAAGAATTCTCAAAATTAACTTAATAATAAACTGAAAATCTCAAAAATATTAATAAAAATATTCTGAAAATCTCATGTCTCCAATTACACAACTCACAAATCCAAACAAACAAAACCGAAACAAAGATTGTAAGTAGAGTCATAGTTACACTTTGAAGCTTTCCTTAGCGGCTTGGCAACAAGGTGAAGAACTCGTCTCCGCTATGGTGGTGGATCGTCCTTGACTTAGCGCCTAAGAACTTCTTGGAATGATGGAAGGATGGTGGTCACGATCTTGTAGGTGATGGAGGTTTGAGAAGTGAATTGGGCAGAGCTATGGAATAATTTTTAACTAGGAACTGATAAACTAGGAAGTGATCTTGGTCAGGAAGTGATGATTTTTGGAGTAGAGAATGGCTGCTATTTATAGTGGAATTCTCATCTCTTGTGATGCAATCATGGCCAATCATCTTGAGGTGATTTCTCCTCCAAATTTGCTTGATTTTCTCTTGACAAAGTCATGAATTTTCTGATTTCTTTTCCCCTTAATGGCTCATTGTATATGCCTTGAATAGCGACCAGATACATCCCTTATTCTTCTCCTTTGATTTGCACTAATTTCTTCCAAGAATTGTGCACACAATAAACTCCTACAATCAAGAAAAATCAGAATTTAATTAGAGTTTATAATCAATAAGAAATCAGATAATTAGGAATAAATACTGATTAAAAACAATCCATTTTATCTCCTTGAATTCTTCCTGATTAATCCTTCAATTTTTCTTGATTTCATCACTCAAGAGTTTTTAATGGGATGGACTCTCATTAGAATACAAAAATCAGAAATAGAAAAGTTCAAATGAAGAAAGTTTCCTAAAACAAAATAGGAAATATTTCCTAAAATGAAAGAGGAAAGTTTCATAAATGACTTGTCATTAATTTATGCTCATTTCTGCTCTTTTTCACTTGTTTTCACCCTTTCCAACCTTGAAGTAACTAAAAACATAAACTTTATTATAATTATTAATTTTAAGAGAATAACTTAGCCAAATGAGGGAAAATACATATTAAAAATGTCACACTTTGTGCTCTTATCAGTGTATCCACTCTTTCTTCTCTCAGAATTCAAGGCAATGCTTAAAAGCTTATAATCACTCAATTATATGTGAGAGAAAATATTTTGAGGCAATCAAATAGCTCACATATATAAGAAATGAAAAGCACTTTGTGAATATAATAATTTTTTTTTTTTCAAAAGATCTCATGAAAGATATCAACTACTTGCACAGATGGACCCAAGCCATAGGTTCAACTCTTGTAACTCATCTCCACATCAAAGGCTGTCCCATCTTAAGGATCAAGAAGGTCTTCTCAAAGGTTGTAATGGGGCTAAGGCTCAAGGTTTTAAGAAATGAAAGATAAGGATTTTAACAAAGTGTCCTAAAAACCTAGCAGAGCTCATGTAAATGTAGAGACTTCTAAAAATCCACCAAGGCATATAAAACGTCATAGTCCCATAGAAGTAAAGGGCCATATGTCTTCATGTTGGGCCTTAACTTCACTCTAAACTTCCTTTGAACTCTAGTGAATTGGACAAAGGCCAAATTTTTCTGTAATGGGCCTTCAATTTAAAACAAACTCCAAACTCACCAAGTATGGGGAACTAAAATCCATAGACATTTTTCTTTCTTTCTTTTTCTTTCTAGCCGTGTACAATTTTTTTTTTTTCATTTCTTTTTCACGGCTTTCACATACATTTTTTTTTTTATGGACAAGTCTACCCCCACACTTGAACTTTCACCTCTTCTCATCCTTCATCCTTAACGCCAAATCCTCAAGTAAAGTCCCCAACAGATAGCTCTACTAAGTTTTTAGAACAAAGGGTAGGAGTGTAGCTATACTAAGGTTCAGGTTAAGGATTTTCAAGGTGATGAAAGAAAAGGCTTAATGTAGGCTCAAAGGGGTTTATCTAGGGGAGTCCCACGACGAGCACAAATAGGGAAACAGGCTAATTTGGCAATGGTGGTAATTCCTAGAGTGCCTCTATCCCTTCCAGAATCAGGGCCATGTATTGATAAAATGTCTCAACAAGCACAAGAGCGAATTCTAGCATTCTCTAGTCCATCAAACTTAATCTATGGCAAGTAATCAATCAAATGAAAGAATAATGAGATCATCAAAACATCGCCAAGAAAATAAGAATATATTTTTCATTTATCACTCCAAGAAAAAGGGACATGGGCTCAAATATCTCACATGGGCTTTTATGAATCAAAACTCATCTTAACATGCTCATATTTTCTGTACTAAAGTCACAAAATCCATATCCACTACACATGCATACATTTTTCATATATCTCAATTAACCAAAGAATACCATTTTAGAAATCATCTCAATTTTGTGATCCTCTTTTAATCATGATTTCACAGATATAGAATCATCCTAGACAGTTGAAAGGGCATCCTAAGACTCAAAACAAAAACAAAAGCAACGAAAATTTTAAATTTTTGACATTTTTCACTTTTTTTGTATTTTTCAATATATGACTCAAGATAAAAGTGTAAATCCCTTCCCCCACACTTAAATATTGCATTGTCCTCAATGTAATCAATTATAAACATGCAATGAAACAAATAAGCATAGATAGAAGGCATTTACGAAAACAAATCCTAAAACAAAAGAGAAAAAAAAATAAAAAGAAATAGGGAGAGAGAAAGCAAATCTGTGTTGTTGACTCCTTCACAGCTGCTTCTGAATTGGGTTGCCTCCCAAGCAGCGCTTGAGTTTAACATCTTTCAGCCAGACGGTACCTCCATTAAATAAAGTTAGTGACTATAATTAACAAAGAAATACAAAATATACAAATAAGTAACTAAGGAATACAAACTACAAGTATAATTAGTAAGTATATTGTACATAACACACAAGTTAAGAACACAAGTGAGTAAAAAAAAAAAAAAAACACGAAAAATATTTACACAAGTGTTTTTTTTTTTTTTCTTTTCTTTCTTTGTACGAAAATACTTACAATTATTTACATTCTTTCCTTTCCTTTACAATTATTTTCAACACTTAGGTACGGGAACAGGGAGTCTCGATGTGCAATGGGACTGAAACAGCTACCCTTTTCAAGACTATGTTTAATCCAATATACCTTAGTGAATCACAATATTTTCGTTTGTTATATATATCATTGATATCAAATTAAATTCCAAGCGGTAAATCAAGAGGACGTGCGGCCCAAGTATAGTCGTCTAGACACCAAGTCTCTCCTACATCCTTTGGGCAACCTTACTGAAATGGCCAGGTAGGGGAGGGCGACCACGAGAGGTAGAATCCATTTTGGCATGAGCTACTCCCACATTGTGGTTTAGGCTCATTTGCACGCACTTCTGGATTCAAGAACCAGTCATGAGCATTGTCCCCTTCCTAGACACCATCCCACATAGGCTATACTTACTTGGATGAAAAAGATCCTAAGTGTGAAGACAGTTCAATGAATGTTAATAAAGGCCGCCCTCAACCTTAAGGGACCTGGACTAGGTACCAATAAGGGGTTTAGGCCAATATTAATAAACACGACTTCACCTATTCCTTCTTTAATTTACAACTCACAATTAAAATTCGTATTCAATAATATAAATAACAACCTAACTAATTAATTAACTAATTAACTAATTAACTAACAAATTATGAACAATTAACAAGTAAAATTATTTTTTTTTTTTTTCGAACACAACATATAAACAAAACAAATATTCACATATTTAACAAGTGATTTTTCGATCCCCGGCAAAGGCGCCAAAAATTGATGCAACTGAAAGCAAGCGCATAATTTAACCCTGAAATGTCATTAGTAGTACGTAATAAATAGGGATCGTTCTATTCCGGGGATTGAGGGTACACCTGTCATTGTCAAACAATTAAACAATTAAAATTAAAACAAAGTATAATATTCACAAAGATATTCACAACTATAAACATTGTACACGAAAAGGGGGGATTTTGTTTTTGGTTTTTCGAAAATAAAACTAAGTTAACAAAACAATTAAAATGCAAAAACATAAAAATACGAATGGAATGAGAGAACAAAGATCAAAATCGAAACATATGATTAAAATTGACTCAAACCCTAATATTTGTTCATCTAAGTCATGAGAAAGGAGTTGATCATGTGAAACATTCGAAAGCAAATGAATTCCCATTTTTTACTTTTCAATGCTAATTAACCTAAGCGAAAGCACCTAGATTAATCCTATCAAACATGCAATCAAACTCTAGAAAGCTAGTCAATCATGTCATGTTTAACGCATTACACATAGAGAAAGGCTATCAACTCAAGTGTACAACTTAGTATGGAAAAGTCCACCTAATTGCAATCCTCGTTAATTAAATTCGATCTTTGTACAAAACCTTTACTACTTTGATTCAAGTTTACACAAAACAAAAAGTCGATTTCATGTTCTTAAACCTAGCACCAATTATATCGAAACCCTAAGTGTTTGCAACCACATAAGATTAAAATACAAAAGTTATCTATAACGCAAATTTAATTAAACAAACCCACATAAGCAACTCTCGAATCACAATAATATGAATCTGAAAATTCTCAATTAATCATAAAAATTCCAGAAATTAATATTTGTTCAAACACATATGTCAACTAGTTCATAACCAACGAAATTCAAAGCAAAGGTTACAAAGGAGAATCGGATTACACCGTGAGATGGGGATGGTGATGAACGATTGATGTGGTGGTCTCTTGAATCTCGAAAGCAAGCTTCAAGGTTGGAGATGGATGATGGATGCTCACGGCTATGCTTCTTCTCCCTTGGCCTTGCTTGAACTCGTGGAGATGACTAGAGGATGGAGAAACTCACAGCTATGCTAAGAAGATTTTCTGATTTTTTTCTAAAGTGTAAATTGTATGGGGGAGAGAGGAACTGTATGGGGAGTTTTATATAGGAGCATGGCTAGGATTCACAAAGCAATCAGAATTTTCCACATAGCTTCAACCAATGATAATTCGCCAAGTAAGCTTGTGATGTGGTCCAACCAATCATAGAATGCCAAGTAAGCCTTGTGATGTGTTCCAACCAATCATAATTCTCTAAAATACCTCCCTAATATTTAATTGCCGAATTTCCTTGAAATTATTCTGATTTTCTTCATGAATTTCGGCCAACATTGATAGGAGCATTTTAATGCGACGTTCTACTTGCTTTTCCCTGCATTTTCTGCGTTATTTCCTTAATAAAACCCTGTTTAGGAAAGTTTCCATTCTTTGATTGGGAAAGTTCCTATTTGTAGAAAGTTTCTATTTTTGTAGTTTCTATTTATCATTTTTAGTAAGTTTCCATTTTCAGTAGTTTTTGTTTTTCATTTTTAGAAAGTTTCCCATTTTCAGTTTAGGAAAGTTGCCATTTTTCATTTTAGGTAAGTTTCTATTTTTCTTATTAGTTTCTATTTTCAGGACCTCCGAGCTAAAAAGTGGAAATGAACTCACAAATGGAGAGAGGAGCTTGCGAACACCAAGGGGAGCAAAGATGAAGGACAATGAGCCACAGAAATGAGCAGAAATGAAGAAAAGAAGCTTTCCTGGTCCAACCAGGAAACCCTGTCCAGAAAGGAAATCTTGCCAAAACAAGACTCTTGAGCCAACCAAGAGTGAAGATCGAATTAATGAAGTGACATGGCATGAGAGAAGCTTCTTGAAGACTCTAAATGATGACATGGCATAAAGGTGGCGCATGGAGGCCCAAGAACTCTCAAGAATGAAGTGGATTTTCGGCAATTGGATTAAAGGCCCACAAAGCCCATGGAATTAGGGTTGTGACGCAATGGATGAAACCCTAGGAAGCCTTTGCCGTAAAATCTGAAGAGAGAAACAAGGAAGTTGGCGTGAAAATCAGAAATTAAAAGAAGATTTCGGTTGAGATTTTCTAGGGCTATTTTTATGGGAAGAAATATACTTGGAGACTTACCCTAGAAGGTTTTGCCGTGAAGAATGAAGAGAGAAACAAGGAGTGGCGTCAAAAATCAATCAAGATAAAGGTGATTGACGCCATGCAAGGAAAGAGATATTCAAGGGAGAAATAAAAGGAAAGAGAAAAAGGTGGAGACCAAGAAAAGCTCAAAAGAAGTCTAGATACATTCCTATATTCCCTAAAGGAGTTTTGGCCGAATTTAAAGTATAAAAATCAGAATTATATCAAGGGAATTTCGGCAAGATTATTTAGGGAATTAAATGGAATTTTGTGATTGGTTGAACCACCTCATAGGGCTTATTTGGCAAGATATTATTGGAGGAAATTATGTGGAATTTTCAGATTAATTCCATAAGGTTTACACGGCTTGGAGAGCAAGTTGGCCGTCCCCTATATAACCTCCCCTCTTCTCAACGTTTTGGAGTCCGAAAATTCCACACTTTTGCGTTTATACTTTGAGAAAATAATTCAGAAATCTCTCTAGCCTAGCCGTGTTCTTCTCCATCCTCTAGGGCAACCACGAAGTGCAAGCAAGGCCAAGGAAGAAGAAGACAAGCCGTGCACACCATCCACCCTCCACCTTGAAGATTGCTTTCGAATTTCAAGAGACCACATCATCACTTCATTCATCTCATCTTCATCACGGTGTAATCCGATTCTCCTTGTACCTTCGCTTTGTATTTTCGTTGGTTTTGCCTTAGTTGACACATATGTATGAACAAGTATTGTTTTCTGAAATTTTATGATGAATTGTTAATTTTCAGATTCATATATTGCGATTTATGGTTGCTTTTGTGTGAGTGTTTGATTAAATTTGCATGATAGATAACTTTTGTATTTTAATCTTATGTGGTTGCAAACACTTAGGGTTTTGATATAATTGGTGCTACGAATTTAAGAACATGAATCAACTTTTTGGTTTTGTGTTCTTGGATCGATAAGTAGTAAAGGTTTTGTACAAAAACCGAATTTAATCAAAGAAGATTGCAATTAGGTGGACTTTTTCATACTAAGTTGCACATTTGAGTTGATAGCCTTTCTAGGTGCTTAATGCGTTAAACATGACATGATTGACTAGCTTTCTAGGGTTTGATTGCATGTTTGATAGGATTAATCTAGGTGCTTTCGCTTAGGTTAATTAGCATTGAAAGTAAAATATGGGAAATTGTTTGCTTTTGAACGTTTCACATGATCAACTCCTCTTGCATGACTATGATGAACAATGATGAACTTGAATCAATTTTAATCATGAGTTTCGACTTTGATCTTTGTTCTTACATTCCATTTATATTTTTATGTTTTTGCGTTTTTAATTATTTAGTTAGCTTTTATTTTCGAAAATAGAAAACCAAAATCAAAAATCCCCCCTTTTTCGTAAATATGTATATATTTTGTTTTATTTTTGTAAATATTATACTTTGTTTTAATTTTAATTGTTTAATTGTTTGATAATGACAGGTGTACCCTCAATCCCCGGAATAGAACGATCCCTATTTATTACGTACTACTAATGACATTTCTGATGAGCCTAAAAGCAAGCGCATAATTTAACCCTAAAAATATCATAGTAGTATAAGCAAGTAGGGATCGTTCTATTCCGGGGATTGAGGGTACACCTGTCATTGTCAAACAGTTAAACAATTAAAATTACAACAAAGTATAATATTCACAAAGATATTCACAAGTATGAACATTATTTACGAAAAAGGGGGATTTTTGTTTTTGGTTTTTCGAAAATAAATTAAGTAAAGAAAACAATTAAAATGGAAAAACATAAAAATACAAATGGAATGAGAGAACAAAGATCAAAAACCGAAACATATGATTAAAATCGATTCAAACCCTAATATTGTTCATCTAAGTCATGAGAAAGGAGTTGATCATGTGAAACGTTAAAAGCAAACAATTTCCCATATTTTACTTTTCAACGCTAATTAATCTAAGTGAAAGCACAAAGACTAATCCTATTAAACATGCATTCAAGCCCTAGAAAGCTAGTCAATCATGTCATGTTTAATGCATTACACATAGGGAAAGGCTATCAACTCAAGTGTACAACTTAGTATGGAAAAGTCCACCTAATTGCAATCCTCTTTAATTAAATTCGGTCTTTGTCCAAAACCTTTACTACTTTGATTCAAGTTTACACAAAACGAAAAGTCGATTTCATGTTCTTAAACCTAGCAACAATTATGCATAAACCCTATAAGTGTCGACCCAAATAAGATTAATACACAAAGGATATCTATAACGCAAATTTAATTAAACAAACTCACATAAGCAACTCTCGAAGAACAATAATATGAATCTGAAAATTCTCAATTAATCATAAAAATTCCAGAAATTAATATTTATTCAAACACATATGTCAACTAGTTCATAACCAACGAAATTCTAAGCAAAGGTTACAAAGGAGAATCGGATTACACCGTGGATGAAGATGGGATGAACGAATTGATGATGTGGTCTCTTGAATCTCGAAAGCAATCTTCAAGGATGGTGATGGATGAATGCTCACGGCTATGCTTCTTCTCCCTTGGCCTTGCTTGAACTCGTGGAGATGACTAGAGGATGGAGAAAGGAGAGGAAAACCTCACGGCAACAAGAGCAAAATTTCTGATTTTTCTAAAGTGTAAATTGTAAAGGAGGAGGACCCTTGACGTTGAGAAAGGGAGAGTTTATATAGGGGACGGCCAACTTGGTCTCCAAGCCGTGTAAACCTCATGGAATTAATCTGAAAATTCCACATAATTTCCTCCAATAATATCTTGCCAAATAAGCCCTATGAGGTGGTTCAACCAATCACAAAATTCCATTTAATTCCCTAATAATCTTGGCCGAAATTCCCTTGATAATATTCTGATTTTATACTTTAAATTCGGCCAAAACTCCTTTAGGGAATATAGGAATGTATCTAGACTTCTTTTGAGCTTTTCTTGGTCTCCACCTTTTTCTCTTTCCTTTTATTTCTCCCTTGAATATCTCTTTCCTTGCATGGCGTCAATCACCTTTATCTTGATTGATTTTTGACGCCACTCCTTGTTTCTCTCTTCATTCTTCACGGCAAAACCTTCTAGGGTAAGTCTCCAAGTATATTTCTTCCCATAAAAATAGCCCTAGAAAATCTCAACCGAAATCTTCTTTTAATTTCTGATTTTCACGCCAACTTCCTTGTTTCTCTCTTCAGATTTTACGGCAAAGGCTTCCTAGGGTTTCATCCATTGCGTCACAACCCTAATTCCATGGGCTTTGTGGGCCTTTAATCCAATTGCCGAAAATCCACTTCATTCTTGAGAGTTCTTGGGCCTCCATGCGCCACCTTTATGCCATGTCATCATTTAGAGTCTTCAAGAAGCTTCTCTCATGCCATGTCACTTCATTAATTCGATCTTCACTCTTGGTTGGCTCAAGAGTCTTGTTTTGGCAAGATTTCCTTTCTGGACAGGGTTTCCTGGTTGGACCAGGAAAGCTTCTTTTCTTCATTTCTGCTCATTTCTGTGGCTCATTGTCCTTCATCTTTGCTCCCCTTGGTGTTCGCAAGCTCCTCTCTCCATTTGTGAGTTCATTTCCACTTTTTAGCTCGGAGGTCCTGAAAATAGAAACTAATAAGAAAAATAGAAACTTACCTAAAATGAAAAAATGGCAACTTTCCTAAACTGAAAATGGGAAACTTTCTAAAAATGAAAAACAAAAACTACTGAAAATTGAAACTTACTAAAAATGATAAATAGAAACTACAAAAATAGAAACTTTCTACAAATAGGAACTTTCCCAATCAAAGAATGGAAACTTTCCTAAACAGGGTTTTATTAAGGAAATAACGCAGAAAATGCAGGGAAAAGCAAGTAGAACGTCGCATTAAAATGCTCCTATCAATTTCAGGGTTAAATTATGCGCTTGCTTTCGAGCGCACCAATTTTTGGCGCCGTTGCCGGGGATTGAAAAATCACTTGTTAAATATGTGAATATTTGTTTTGTTTATATGTTGTGTTCGAAAAAAAAAAAAAAAAAATTTACTTGTTAATTGTTCATAATTTGTTAGTTAATTAGTTAATTAGTTAATTAATTACTTAGGTTGTTATTTATATTGTTGAATACGAATTTTAATTGTAGGTTGTAAATTAAAGATGGAATAGGTGAAGTCGTGTTTATTAATATTGGCCTAAACCCCTTATTGGTACCTAGTCCAGGTCCCTTAAGGTTGAGGGCGGCCTTTATTAACATCCATTGAACTGTCTTCACACTTAGGACCTTTTTCATCCAAGTAAGTATAGCCTATGTGGGATGGTGTCTAGGAAAGGGGACAACGCTCATGACAGGTTCTTGAATCCAGAAGTGCGTGCAAATGAGCCTAAACCACAATGTGGGAGTAGCTCATGCCAAAATGGATTCTACCTCTCGTGGTCGCCCTCCCCTACCTGGCCATTTCAGTAAGGTTGCCCAAAGGATGTAGGAGGGACTTTGTGTCTAGACGAATATACTTGGGCCGCACGTCCTCTTGATTTACCGCTTGGAATTGAATTTGAAATCAATGATATATATAACAAATGAAGATATTGTGATTCACTAAGGTATATTGGATTAAACATAGTCTTGAAAAGGGTAGCTGTTTCAGTCCCATTGCACATCGAGACTCCATGTTCCCGTACCTAAGTGTTGAAAATAATTGTAAAGAAAAGGAAGAAAAACAAGTATTTGTAAGTATTTTCGTAAAAAAAAAAAAAAAAAAAAAAAAAAAAAAAAAAAAAAAAAAAAAGAAGTGTACAAAGTGTGACGTTTTGTTGTGTAAAAGTTGTGTTTACAATGTGTCAAATTTTGTTAAACAAAAGAAATTTAAAGAATTAATTATATATATTGTTAAATTCTTGATTGTTATAAGTGTGTAAAATCGTATGAGTAGATAAGGGCCCTTTTGTTAATATTGGCCTTAACCCTTCATTAGTGCATTTCTGAGGTCTTATGAGGTTGAGGGCGGCTTTTATTAACATTTGGAGAACTGTCTAACACATGAGTTCTTTTCAAGCTGAGTAAGGGGCATATAGGTGGTGTCTTAGGTTGAGACCCTGGGTGATGGGTTCAATTGGATCTCAGAGATACTATAGACCGTGCGTAAACCACAATGTGGGAGTAGCCAATAGGGGCCTAAACCTCAATGAGGGAGTAGCCTCCGTAGTGTCACCAAAATGAGTCCTCCCTCTCACTTACCTCTTAATCTGGCCATCTAGCCTTCTGAAACAAAGGGAAGCGACTTATGTCTAGACGACTATCCCTAGATCGTATCTCACCAATAGTAGTGGTTTCTATTGGGCTCGACTTACAACTTGTAATCAATTGAGATATTAACTTTATTTTGTAAAGATAATAAGATACTTGAACATAACCTCCACTTGTAAATTGTGTTGTTTTGTACATTTTATACTTGTATAAATTTCTTTTGTGGTTTATTTGTGAAAAGATTGTGGATAGTTTGTAATTTATACTTCTCTTTATACTTGTATAAATCATAAATAGTAAAGTCGTGAATAGTAACTTGTGAATAGTGACTCGTGAATAGTAAGGTTGATGTATAAATCACTAATTTGTAATTAACTCACTTTATACTTTGCTAACTTCTTTGAATTTTGATGATGTTCAGGATTCCTATGAATGACCGAGCCTTTTAGATCCTCTACACTAAAGGAAATTGAAGCAAGGCTCGCTCGCTTGAAGGGTCCTTCACTTCTTGAACAGACAAGCCCTTCCCCTTCGACACACAGAGGGTACATCTTTAACGAACAAGGGAAGAGGACCTACTGTTCTGAGGAGTCTACATCACCTACACCAAGTCCATCTCCTCCTTCACGTTCACCTTCACCTGTGATTTCGTCCAACTCTACACCACCACCTTCACCACCACCTGAAGAAGTCGAAGAAGAGAGAATGGCATCTATTAGGGAACTTTCCACTGCAACTGTTGAAGGAGGACCCCCTACAGGCATAGTATACCCTCCCCCTGCAGCTGGAAGACAAGCAGAGTTTGAGCTAAAGAGTGGTTTGTTGCACAAGCTCCCTATCTTCCATGGACTTAATATGGAGGACGCTAACAAGCACGTACGAGAATTCCAATCTGTTTGTGCAAACATGCAACCACAAGGGGCGGATGAAAACCTTCTTAAGATGAGAGCATTTCCATTCTCTCTAGCTGATAGAGCCAAGGATTGGCTATATGAGCTTCCTGCAGGTCGTATCACATCATGGGAAACAATGAGAAAGGCCTTCTTGGAGAAATACTTCCCAGCTTCAAAGGTCATCACACTTAGAAAGAAGCTCAGTGGAATAGAGCAAGCCCATGATGAGTCCTATGCTGCTTACTATGAGAGGTTCAATTCCTTACTTGCACAATGTCCTCAACATCAGATGAAGGATGAGACCCTACTCACATGTTTCTATGAAGGACTCTTACCCTTGGAAAGGCAAATGTTGGATGCTGCAGCTGGAGGAGCTTTTGTGGATAAGTCCCCTACAGTTGGGAAGGAGCTGATAGCTAATCGTGCCTTGAACTCTCAACAATATGAGGGGGTAGGACACTCTACTCGTAGGGTGCATGAGATGAGCAAGAATACTGCAATTGAGGACCAACTGAATAAGCTTACTCTACTCATGAACCAAGTGGTAAGTTCCAAGGGACCAAGTGCAACAATAGCTTGTGGGGTATGCTCTATGCAAGGGCATGTTACAGATCAGTGCCCTCAACTTAATGAGAATGGAGGATGGGAATCTGCAAATGCTATTGGAGGATATCAAGGAGGATACCAAGGAGGACCTCAACGTCCTAGACATGACCCTTACTCCAATACGTACAACCCAGGATGGAGGGACCATCCCAACTTCAAGTGGACTAACAATGATAACGTTCAGAATCCTCTTGGTGGGAACTTCCAACGTCCTCAAGGGCCTTCATTCCAAGGATCATCTTTTCAAAGGCCCTACATGCCCCCTCCTCAACAGAACTCAGGACCTTCAATGTCTCACTATGACAAAACGTTGGAAGCCTTGACTAGTTCCACCCAGGCCTTGACAAACTCTACTCAAGCTTTGATTCAAGGACAACAGACCCACACTAAGGATATTGCAGATCTTAAGAAACAGATGGGCCAAGTTGTGGACTTCATGAGCAAGATTCATGAGACTGGGAAGCTTCCTAGTGGCACAATACCTAACCCTAAGGGTAATGTGGAGAATGCATCAGTTGTGACTACGAGGAGTGGGAGACCATTTGTGGATCCACCCAAGCAACCCAAGAAGGTCCAAATGAGCATAGAAATTGAGGAAGACCAAGAACCCACCAAGTTGGGTATTGAGAAGGACCCTGCAACGTCAAAGGAAGAGACCAAGGCATCCTCATCTTTAAAGGCAAAACCGGAAATCAAAGGTAATAATTCTAACTTATCAAATTCGGTTATTGCTAACCCTTCTTCTTCTTGCATGCCCTTCCCACGCAGGTTTGCCCAATCTAAGAAGGATGAAAGTGACCAAGCTATCTTGGAAACTTTCAAGAAGG
Organism: Rosa chinensis; assembly: GCF_002994745.2. NCBI lineage: Eukaryota > Viridiplantae > Streptophyta > Magnoliopsida > Rosales > Rosaceae > Rosa > Rosa chinensis. The sequence goes on along the minus strand of NW_020126818.1, from coordinate 59,471 downwards.
TGCAAGTAAACCTACCCCTCCTAGAGGCCATCAAGCAAGTCCCTAAGTATGCCAAGTTCCTCAAAGAGCTTTGCACTACTAGGAGAGTAAACCGTGAAAAGGAGGTGGTAAAGGTAAGTGAGAATGTCTCTGCCCTAATTCAGAGGAAGATCCCTCCAAAGTGTAAGGATCCTGGAAGCTTTACCATTCCTTGTACTATTGGTAACTCTAGATTTAAGAATGCCATGCTAGACCTAGGTGCATCTGTTAATGTTATGCCCTACTCTGTTTATGAAACCCTAGGTCTAGGGGAACTTAAATCTGACAATGTTATCATTCAGTTAGCTGACAGATCCAATGCATACCCTAGAGGTTTGTTGGAGGATGTGCTTGTACAGGTTAACCATCTTATCTTCCCAGCTGATTTTTATGTATTGGAAATGGAGGACTCCCCTGTAAGTTCCACTCCATTGCTTTTGGGACGTCCTTTCTTAAGGACAGCTAGGACGAAGATTGATGTGTATGAAGGCTCTCTTACAATGGAGTTCGATGGTGACATTATTGGCTTTAACATCTTTGAAGCCATGAGGTATCCCCTAGAGGTTAATGATTGTTTTTCTGCTGACATTTTGGATGAACTTGCGCAGAAAATGTTTGATGTTATGCATGAGGATACCCTAGTCACTACCCTTGAGAGTGGGGTAGGCTATACAAAGGAAGGCGTCACCATCTCAGAGGACAAGTTGAAAGACACTTGTGAGGATAAAATCATTGAAAACGTCTCCTTCCTTGAGGCATCACCCTTTATAGGTAAGTCTGTTTCTCCATTGTCCATTCAGTTATCCACTAACAAGACTTTACCTTCAGTGGTCCAGGCCCCAGAACTTGAGCTAAAACCTCTTCCAGACCATTTGAAGTATGTCTACTTAGGGGACAAGGAAACCTTGCCAGTGATTGTGTCCTCTGCACTAACAACTCCACAAGAAGAGAAGTTGGTGGAAATGTTGAAGCAACACAAGACCGCCATAGGATGGACATTGGCGGATATCAAGGGAATCAGCCCTACAACTTGCGTCCACAGGATACTTCTAGAGGAGGGGTCTAAACCCACTAGAGAGGCTCAACGTCGTCTCAACCCTCCAATGATGGAAGTAGTGAAGAAGGAGGTTATCAAACTCCTTGATTGTGGGGTAATCTACCCTATTTCTGACTCCAAGTGGGTCTCTCCAGTTCAGGTCGTGCCCAAGAAGTCTGGGATCACTGTGGTAAAGAATGCTGATAACGAACTGGTGCCCCAAAGGACAGTAACAGGCCACAGAGTATGCATTGACTATAGGAGGCTCAACGCAACCACAAGGAAAGACCACTTTCCTCTGCCATTCATTGACCAGATGCTTGAGCGCCTAGCTGGACATGACTACTACTGCTTCCTGGATGGATACTCTGGTTACAACCAGATTGCAATTGCAAATGAAGATCAAGAGAAGACAACCTTCACTTGCCCCTTTGGAACGTTTGCCTATAGACGTATGCCTTTCGGACTTTGCAACGCTCCAGGTACCTTTCAGAGGTGTATGGTAAGTATCTTTTCAGATTATATTGAGAAAATCATAGAGGTATTCATGGATGACTTTTCAGTTTTTGGAAAGAATTTTGATGATTGTCTTAATAATCTGGAAATAATTCTGAAACGATGCATGGAAACTAACCTTGTCTTAAACTGGGAAAAATGCCATTTTATGGTTAAACAAGGAATAGTTCTAGGACATATTGTCTCTGCTAGGGGTATAGAGGTTGATAAAGCCAAGGTTGATATTGTGCGTCACTTACCCTCTCCCACTTCTGTGAGAGAGATTCGTTCTTTCCTTGGTCATGCAGGTTTTTACAGGAGGTTCATCAAGGACTTCTCCAAAATTTCGAGACCCTTATGTCAACTACTCCAGAAGGATGTGCCCTTTCACTTTGACAAGGAGTGTCAAGAAGCTTTTGACAAGCTTAAGGAGTTGTTGACATCTGCCCCCATCATGTTACCTCCAGACTGGTCCTTGCCCTTTGAGTTAATGTGTGATGCCTCTGACTACGCAGTTGGAGCCGTTTTGGGACAAAGGAAGGAAAAGCTGCCCTATGCCATCTACTACGCCTCAAGGACTCTCAATGATGCACAAATGAACTACTCCACCACAGAGAAAGAGCTCCTTGCAGTTGTCTTTGCCCTTGAGAAGTTTCGCTCCTATTTACTTGGTACCAAAGTGACTATCTTTACTGACCATGCAGCTTTGAAATACTTGATGACCAAGAAGGAGGCGAAACCAAGGCTCATCAGATGGATCCTACTCTTGCAAGAATTCGACGTGGAAATCAAGGACAAGAAGGGTAGTGAGAACGTGGTAGCTGACCACTTGAGTCGCTTAGTGCATGCAGAAGATTATCTCCCTCTGGTGGAGACATTTCCAGACGAGCAACTCTTTGGACTTCAGGTAAGTGAACCATGGTATGCAGACATTGTGAATTATATTGTGTCTAGAAAGATTCCTGATACCATGTCACGTGCTCATAGGGATAGGCTTAAGAAAACTGTTAAGCAATATGTTTGGGATGAACCTTATTTGTGGAAGTATTGCTCTGATCAATTGATTAGGAGATGTGTGCCTGAACATGAACATAATGCTATACTTTCTTTTTGCCACTCTAAAGCATGTGGGGGACACTTTGGGTCTAAGAAGACTGCGTTTAAGGTGCTAGAGTCTGGGTTCTATTGGCCAACATTATTTAGGGATGCACATGCCTATTGTTTAACTTGTGATAAGTGCCAAAGAACAGGAAATCTAGGTCCTAGAGATCAAATGCCATTGTCCAATATAATAACTGTTGAAATATTTGATGTCTGGGGTATAGATTTCATGGGACCTTTCCCTTCATCTTTTGGGTTTCTCTATATCTTACTTGCAGTGGACTATGTTTCCAAATGGGTGGAAGCAAAGGCCACTAGAACTAATGACTCTAAGGTTGTTGCAGATTTTATCAAGTCTAACATCTTTAGCAGGTTTGGAATGCCTAGAGTTCTCATTAGTGATGGAGGATCCCATTTTTGCAATCGGACGATTGAGGCTCTCTTGAAGAGATATGATGTCACACATAAGGTTTCTACACCTTATCACCCACAAACTAGTGGGCAGGCTGAGGTCTCTAATCGTCAGATTAAGGGGATATTGGAGAAGACTGTGAACCCCAACAGGAAGGACTGGTCCTTGCGTCTAGAGGATGCTTTGTGGGCCTACAGAACTGCATACAAAACTCCCATAGGTATGTCACCATATCGAATTGTCTATGGCAAACCATGCCATTTACCTGTGGAGTTGGAGCACAAAGCTTGGTGGGCTGTGAAGCAGTTCAACATGGATATGGATGCAGCTGGGCTTCATAGGAAGTTGCAATTGCAAGAGTTAGAGGAGATAAGGAATGATGCCTTTGAAAGTGCTAAAATTTACAAGGATAAGACTAAGGCATTCCATGACAAAATGATTCGAAGAAAGACTTTTGTTGTGGGTCAAAAAGTTCTTCTCTTCCATTCTCGTCTCAAACTCTTCCCAGGTAAGCTTCGTTCTCGTTGGATTGGACCTTTTGTTATCACTCATGTGTTTCCTCATGGAGCTGTGCAGATAAAGAGTGAACATACAAGCAACGAGTTCAAAGTGAATGGCCATCGCTTGAAGCCTTACTATGAGGCATTTGTGGAACATGAAGTGGAGGATGTACCCCTCCAAAACGTTCCAAACCCTGAGGATTAAATGGAGGTACAAGTCTAGGCTGAAAGACTATAAACATTAAGCGCTGCTTGGGAGGCAACCCAATTCTGAAGTAGCTGTGGAGGAGTCATCAACGCAGATTTGTTTTATCTCTCCCTTTTACTTCTCCAATTTTTCTTTATGTTGGTAGTCATTTTCGTAAATTTCATCCCTATATGCTTAAGTGTTCCATTGCATGCTTTTTATTGATTACATTGAGGACAATGCAATATTTAAGTGTGGGGGAAGGGATTTACACTTTTATCTTGAGTCATATATTGAAAAATACAAAAAAAGTGAAAAATGTCAAAAATTTAAAAATTTTCGTTGCTTTTGTTTTTGTTTTGAGTCTTAGGATGCCCTTTCAACTGTCTAGGATGATTCTATATCTCTAAAATCATGACTAAAAGAGGACCACAAGATTGAGATGATTTTTAAACATGGTATTCTTTGGTTAATTGAGATATATGAAAAATGTGTGCCTTGTAGTGGATATGGATTCGAAAACTTTGGTACAGAATATGAGCATGTTAGGATGAGTTTTGATTCATATAAGCCCATGTGAGATAATTGAGCCATGTCCCTTTTTCTTGGAGTGAAATGAAAAATATATTCTTATTTTCTTGGCGATATTTTAATGATCTCATTATTCTTCATTTGATTGATTGCTTGCCATAGATTAAGTTTGATGGACTAGAGAATGCTAGAATTCGCTCTTGTGCTTGTTGAGACGTTATATCAATACATGGCCCTGATTCTGGAAAGGATAGAGGCACTCTAGGAATTATCACCATTGCCAAATAAGCCTGTGTCCCCATTTGTGCCCGTCGTGGGACTCCCCTAGATAAGCCCCTTTGAGCCTACATTAAGCCTTTTCATTCATCACCCTTAAAACCCTTAACCATGAAGCTTAGTATAGTTACAATCCTACCCTCTGTTCTAAAAACTTGGTAGAGCTATCTTTCGAGACTTACTACATGGTTTGGTGCTAAGGATGAAAATTGAGAAGAGGTGAAAGTTCAAGTGTGGGGGTAGACTTGTCCATAAAAATAAAAAAATATGTGAAAGTCGTGAAAAAATGAAAGAAAAGAAAAAAATGTGTACGGCTAAAGAAAAGAAAGAAAAATGTATGTTTATGGATTTTAGTCCCCCATACTTAGTGATTTTGGAGTTTACTTTGAACTGAAGGCCCACTACAGAAAAATTTGGCCTTTGTCCATTCCACTATAGTTCAAGGGAAGTTACAATGAAGATTGGGCCCAACATGAAGACATTAGGCCCCTTTGATGTTACCTCTAGGGAAAGTGACGTTTTTGCAATGCCTTGGTGGATTTCTTGAGGTCTCTACATCTACATATGCTCTGCTAGGTTTTTAGGACACTTTGATAAATCCTTACCTTTCATTTCTTTAAACCTTGAGCCTTAACCCATTACAACCCTTGAGAAGACCTTCTTGATCCTTAAGATGGGACAGCCCTTGATGTGGAGATGAGTTACAAGAGTTGAACCTATGGCTTGGGTCCATCTGTGTAAGTAGTTAGTATCCTTCATGAGATCTTTAAAGAAATTATACATGTGCTTTCGTTTCTTACATTATGTGATATACTTGTTATCTTTCACATATACTTGAGTGTATAAGCTTTTAAGCATTGCCTTGAATTCTGAGAGAAGAAAGAGTGGACATACCTTGTGAGGATTTGAATCATACTTGTCTGAAACATGTTTAACAGAACCATCACCATTGTTACAACCAAGTCCTACTTGCGTATGTGTAAATTATGTGTTTCAATTAACTCTCGAATGCCTAACATTGAATTTTGGTTAAGTGATAATCTTGGTGTTATGAAAGTAAGAGATTGCTGAGACAAATAGTTGAAGGGCAATAGAGTCATTGTTTTTGTAGAGTCTTTAATTTCTGTTGAGTCTTAGTGTGATTTTGCTAAGGGACTAGCAAAAGCTAAGTGTGGGGGAATTTGATAGGAGCATTTTAATGCGACGTTCTACTTGCTTTTCCCTGCATTTTCTGCGTTATTTCCTTAATAAAACCCTGTTTAGGAAAGTTTCCATTCTTTGATTGGGAAAGTTCCTATTTGTAGAAAGTTTCTATTTTTGTAGTTTCTATTTATCATTTTTAGTAAGTTTCCATTTTCAGTAGTTTTTGTTTTTCATTTTTAGAAAGTTTCCCATTTTCAGTTTAGGAAAGTTGCCATTTTTCATTTTAGGTAAGTTTCTATTTTTCTTATTAGTTTCTATTTTCAGGACCTCCGAGCTAAAAAGTGGAAATGAACTCACAAATGGAGAGAGGAGCTTGCGAACACCAAGGGGAGCAAAGATGAAGGACAATGAGCCACAGAAATGAGCAGAAATGAAGAAAAGAAGCTTTCCTGGTCCAACCAGGAAACCCTGTCCAGAAAGGAAATCTTGCCAAAACAAGACTCTTGAGCCAACCAAGAGTGAAGATCGAATTAATGAAGTGACATGGCATGAGAGAAGCTTCTTGAAGACTCTGATGCGCTCAAAGCGAGCGCATAATTTAACCCTAAAAATATCATAGTAGTATAAGCAAGTAGGGATCGTTCTATTCCGGGGATTGAGGGTACACCTGTCATTGTCAAACAGTTAAACAATTAAAATTACAACAAAGTATAATATTCACAAAGATTTTCACAAGTATAAACATTATTTACTAAAAGAGGGGGGATTTTGTTTTTGGGTTTTTCGAAAATTAATTAAGTAAACAAACGAATTAAAATGCAAAAACATAAAAATACAAATGGAATGAGAGAACAAAGATCAAAATCGAAACATATGATTAAAATTGATTCAAACCCTAATATTGTTCATCTAAGTCATGAGAAAGGAGTTGATCATGTGAAATATTCGAAAGCAAATAATATCCCATTTTTTACTTTTCAATGCTAATTAACCTAAGTGAAAGCACAAAGATTAATCCTATCAAACATGTAATCAAGCCCTAGAAAGCTAGTCAATCATGACATGTTTAACGCATTAAGAACAAAGAAAGGCTATCAACTCAAGTGAACAACTTAGTTATGGAAAAGTCCACCTAATTGCAATCCTCTTTAATTAAATTCGATCTTTGCACAAAACCTTTACTACTTTGATTCAAGTTTACACAAAACGAAAAGTCGATTTCATGTTCTTAAACCTAGCACCAATTATATCAAAACCCTAAGTGTTTGCAACCACATAAGATTAAAATACAAAAGTTATCTATAACGCAAATTTAATTAAACAAACCCACATAAGCAACTCTCGAATCACAATAATATGAATCTGAAAATTCTCAATTAATCATAAAAATTCCAGAAATTAATATTTGTTCAAACACATATGTCAACTAGTTCATAACCAACGAAATTCTTGTGATGTGTTCCAACCAATCATAATTCTCTAAAATACCTCCCTAATATTTAATTGCTGAATTTCCTTGAAATTATTCTGATTTTCTTCATGAATTTCGGCCAACATTCCTTTAGGGAATTTAGGGATGAATCTGGACGCCTTTTGAGCTTTTCCTTGGTGCACACATATTTTCCTTCCATAAATATCTCCCTTGAATCTCTCTTTGCGTCATCTCCTTGATTATTTCTGATTTTCACGTTGGCAATCACACCAATTTACTCCTCCAACAATATTTCTTTCCATAAAAATCTCCCAAGAAAATCTCCTTTGATTTATTCCACGTGAAATTCTCAATCAATCACCTTAATTCCCACGTTGTCACCTTGTTTTCCTCTAGGTATTTCACGGCAAATTTAATTCCCAAGGAAAATGTATTTTCCTTTTTTAAAAACTCTTCCTTGAATCTCTCCTTGCCATGTCATCTTCATGAAGCTTCTCTTTCCATTTATGAACTCAATTCAGCTTATTTATTCCAGAAACCTGAAAATAGAAGCTTTCTAAAATAAGAAATGGAAACTTTCCTAAACTAAAATGGAAACTTTCTAAAAATGGAAAATAGAAACTATAAAACGGAAACTTTCTACAATTAGGAACTTTCCCAATCAAAGAATGGAAACTTCCCTAAACAGAGTTTTAATAAGGAAATAACGCAAGAAATGTAGGGAAATAACAGTTAAAACGTCGCATTAAAATGCTCCTATCAAATTCCCCCACACTTAACTTTTGCTAGTCCCTTAGCAAAATCACACAAAGACTCAACGAAAATTTAAAGACTCTACACAAACAATGACTCTATTGCCCTTCAACTTTTTGTCTCAACAATCTCTTACTTTCACAACACCAAGATTAGCACTCCACCAAGAATCAATGTTTAAGCATTCGAGAGTTAATTGAAACACATAATTTACACATACACAAGTAGGACTTGGTTGTAACAATGGTGATGGGTTCTGTAAAGCATGTTTCAGACAAGTATGATACAAATCCTCACAAGGTATATCACTCTTTCTTCTCTCAGAATTCAAGGCAATGCTTAAAAGCTTATAATCACTCTATTATATGTGAGAGAAAATATTTTGAGGCAATCAAATAGCTCACATATATAAGAAATGAAAAGCACTCTGTGAATATAATTTTTTTTTTTCAAAAGATCTCATGAAAGATACCAACTACTTGCACGGATGGACCCAAGCCATAGGTTCAACTCTTGTAACTCATCTCCACATCAAAGGCTGTCCCATCTTAAGGATCAAGAAGGTCTTCTCAAAGGTTGTAATGGGGCTAAGGCTCAAGGTTTTAAGAAATGAAAGGTAAGGATTTTAACAAAGTGTCCTAAAAACCTAGTAGAGTTCATGTAACTGTAGAGACTTCTAGAAATCCACAAAGATATATCAAAACGTCCCATCCCATAGAGGTAATGTAAAGAGGGCCTAATGTCTTCATGTTGGGCCCTAACTTCACTCTAAACTTCCTTTGAACTCTAGTGAATTGGACAAAGGCCAAATTTTTCTGTAGTGGGCCTTCAATTCAAAACAAACTCCAAACTCACCAAGTATGGGGGACTAAAATCCATAGATATATTTTTCTTTTTCTTTTCTAGCCGTACACATTTTTTTTCTTTTTCTTTTTTTCATTTCTTTTTTTCACGGCTTTCACATATTTTTCTCTGTATGGACAAGTCTACCCCCACACTTGAACTTTCACCTCTTCTCAATCTTCATTCTCAATGCCAAATCCTTAAGTAATGTCCCAAAAGATAGCTCCACTAAGTTTTTAGAACAAAGGGTAGGAGTGTAGCTATACTAAGGTTCAGGGTTAAGGATTTTAAGGGTGATGAAAGAAAAGGCTTAATGTAGGCTCAAAGGGGTTAAACTAGGGGAGTCCCACGACGGGCACAAATAGGGACACAAGTTTATTTGGCAATGGTGGTAATTCCTAGGGTGCCTCTATCCTTTCCAGAATCAGGGCCATGTATTGATATAACGTTTCAACAAGCACAAGAGTGAATTCTAGCATTCTCTAGTCCATCAAACTTAATCTATGGCAAGTAGTCAATCAAGATGAAAGAATAATGAGATCATCAAAACATCGCCAAGAAAATAAGAATATATATTTTCGATTCACTCCAAGAAAAAGGGACATGGGCTCAATTATCTCACATGGGTTTATATGAATCAAAACTCATCTTAACATGCTCATATTCTGTACCAAAGTCACGAAATCCATATCCACTACACATGCATACATTTTTCATATATCTCAATTAACCAAAGAATACCATTTTAGAAATCATCTCAATTTTGTGATCCTCTTTTAATCATGATTTCAGAGATATAGAATCATCCTAGACAGTTGAAAGGGCATCCTAAGACTCAAAACAAAAACAAAAGCAACGAAAATTTTTAAATTTTTGACATTTTTCACTTTTTTTGTATTTTTCAATATATGACTCAAGATAAAAGTGTAAATCCTTCCCCCACACTTAAATATTGCATTGTCCTCAATGTAATCAATCATAAGCATGCAATGAAATAATTAAGCATATAGGAATGGAATTTACGAAAAGACTTCAAAAATAAAGGAGAAAATTATAAAGTAAAAGAAATAGCGAAAGAGAAAGCAAATCTGTGTTATTGAAGACTCCTTCACAGCTGCTTCTGAATTGGGTTGCCTCCCAAGCAGCGCTTGAATTTAACGTCTTTCAGCCAGACGGTACCTCTATTAAATAAAGTTAGTGACTATAATTAACAAAGAAATACAAAAAAAAAAAAATATATATATATATATATATATATAAACAAGTATAACAAGTTAGTGAATTACAAACTACATGTAATATTAACAAGTTAAGTACACAAGTTAACAAGTCAGTACATAAGACACAAGTTAAGTACACAAGTGAGTAAAAAAAAAAAAACACGAAAAATATTTACACAAGTGTTTTTTTTTTTTCTTTTCTTTCTTTGTACGAAAATACTTACAAATATTTACATTCTTTCCTTTCCTTTACAATTATTTTCAACACTTAGGTACGGGAACAGGGAGTCTCGATGTGCAATGGGACTGAAACAGCTACCCTTTTCAAAACTATGTTTAATCCAATATACCTTAGTGAATCACAATATTTTCGTTTGTTATATATATCATTGATATCAAATTAAATTCCAAGCGGTAAATCAAGAGGACGTGCGGCCCAAGTATAGTCGTCTAGACACCAAGTCTCTCCTACATCCTTTGGGCAACCTTACTGAAATGGCCAGGTAGGGGAGGGCGACCACGAGAGGTAGAATCCATTTTGGCATGAGCTACTCCCACATTGTGGTTTAGGCCCATTTGTAAGCACTTCTGGATTCAAGAACCTGTCATGAGTGTTGTCCCCTTCCTAGACACCATCCCACATAGGCTATACTTACTTGGATGAAAAAGATCCTAAGTGTGAAGACAGTTCAATGAATGTTAATAAAGGCCGCCCTCAACCTTAAGGGACCTGGACTAGGTACCAATAAGGGGTTTAGGCCAATATTAATAAACACGACTTCACCTATTCCTTCTTTAATTTACAACTCACAATTAAAATTCGTATTCAATAATATAAATAACAACCTAAGTAATTAATTAACTAATTAACTAACAAATTATGAACAATTAACAAGTAAAATTTTTTTTTTTTTTTTCGAACACAACATATAAACAAAACAAATATTCACATATTTAACAAGTGATTTTTCAATCCCCGGCAACGGCGCCAAAAATTGATGCGCTCAAAGCGAGCGCATAATTTAACCCTAAAAATATCATAGTAGTATAAGCAAGTAGGGATCGTTCTATTCCGGGGATTGAGGGTACACCTGTCATTGTCAAACAGTTAAACAATTAAAATTACAACAAAGTATAATATTCACAAAGATTTTCACAAGTATAAACATTATTTACTAAAAGAGGGGGGATTTTGTTTTTGGGTTTTTCGAAAATTAATTAAGTAAACAAACGAATTAAAATGCAAAAACATAAAATACAAATGGAATGAGAGAACAAAGATCAAAATCGAAACATATGATTAAAATTGATTCAAACCCTAATATTGTTCATCTAAGTCATGAGAAAGGAGTTGATCATGTGAAATATTCGAAAGCAAATAATATCCCATTTTTACTTTTCAATGCTAATTAACCTAAGTGAAAGCACAAAGATTAATCCTATCAAACATGTAATCAAGCCCTAGAAAGCTAGTCAATCATGACATGTTTAACGCATTAAGAACAAAGAAAGGCTATCAACTCAAGTGAACAACTTAGTTATGGAAAAGTCCACCTAATTGCAATCCTCTTTAATTAAATTCGATCTTTGCACAAAACCTTTACTACTTTGATTCAAGTTTACACAAAACGAAAAGTCGATTTCATGTTCTTAAACCTAGCACCAATTATATCAAAACCCTAAGTGTTTGCAACCACATAAGATTAAAATACAAAAGTTATCTATAACGCAAATTTAATTAAACAAACCCACATAAGCAACTCTCGAATCACAATAATATGAATCTGAAAATTCTCAATTAATCATAAAAATTCCAGAAATTAATATTTGTTCAAACACATATGTCAACTAGTTCATAACCAACGAAATTCAAAGCAAAGGTTACAAAGGAGAATCGGATTACACCGTGAGATGGAGATGGTGATGAACGATTGATGTGGTGGTCTCTTGAATCTCGAAAGCAAGCTTCAAGGTTGGAGATGGACGATGGATGCTCACGGCTATGCTTCTTCTCCCTTGGCCTTGCTTGAACTCGTGGAGATGACTAGAGGATGGAGAAACTCACGGCTATGCTAAGAAGATTTTCTGATTTTTTTCTAAAGTGTAAATTGTATGGAGAGAGGAACCCTTCTCAATGTCAAAGAGGTGGGTATATATAGGAGCACGGCTAGGGTTCACAAAGCAATAAGAATTTTCCACATAGCTTCAACCAATGATAAATCGCCAAGTAAGCTTGTGATGTGTTCCAACCAATCATAATTCTCTAAAATACCTCCCTAATATTTAATTGCTGAATTTCCTTGAAATTATTCTGATTTTCTTCATGAATTTCGGCCAACATTCCTTTAGGGAATTTAGGGATGAATCTGGACGCCTTTTGAGCTTTTCCTTGGTGCACACATATTTTCCTTCCATAAATATCTCCCTTGAATCTCTCTTTGCGTCATCTCCTTGATTATTTCTGATTTTCACGTTGGCAATCACACCAATTTACTCCTCCAACAATATTTCTTTCCATAAAAATCTCCCAAGAAAATCTCCTTTGATTTATTCCACGTGAAATTCTCAATCAATCACCTTAATTCCCACGTTGTCACCTTGTTTTCCTCTAGGTATTTCACGGCAAATTTAATTCCCAAGGAAAATGTATTTTCCTTTTTTAAAAACTCTTCCTTGAATCTCTCCTTGCCATGTCATCTTCATGAAGCTTCTCTTTCCATTTATGAACTCAATTCAGCTTATTTATTCCAGAAACCTGAAAATAGAAGCTTTCTAAAATAAGAAATGGAAACTTTCCTAAACTAAAATGGAAACTTTCTAAAAATGGAAAATAGAAACTATAAAACGGAAACTTTCTACAATTAGGAACTTTCCCAATCAAAGAATGGAAACTTCCCTAAACAGAGTTTTAATAAGGAAATAACGCAAGAAATGTAGGGAAATAACAGTTAAAACGTCGCATTAAAATGCTCCTATCAGACTCTAAATGATGACATGGCATAAAGGTGGCGCATGGAGGCCCAAGAACTCTCAAGAATGAAGTGGATTTTCGGCAATTGGATTAAAGGCCCACAAAGCCCATGGAATTAGGGTTGTGACGCAATGGATGAAACCCTAGGAAGCCTTTGCCGTAAAATCTGAAGAGAGAAACAAGGAAGTTGGCGTGAAAATCAGAAATTAAAAGAAGATTTCGGTTGAGATTTTCTAGGGCTATTTTTATGGGAAGAAATATACTTGGAGACTTACCCTAGAAGGTTTTGCCGTGAAGAATGAAGAGAGAAACAAGGAGTGGCGTCAAAAATCAATCAAGATAAAGGTGATTGACGCCATGCAAGGAAAGAGATATTCAAGGGAGAAATAAAAGGAAAGAGAAAAAGGTGGAGACCAAGAAAAGCTCAAAAGAAGTCTAGATACATTCCTATATTCCCTAAAGGAGTTTTGGCCGAATTTAAAGTATAAAAATCAGAATTATATCAAGGGAATTTCGGCAAGATTATTTAGGGAATTAAATGGAATTTTGTGATTGGTTGAACCACCTCATAGGGCTTATTTGGCAAGATATTATTGGAGGAAATTATGTGGAATTTTCAGATTAATTCCATAAGGTTTACACGGCTTGGAGAGCAAGTTGGCCGTCCCCTATATAACCTCCCCTCTTCTCAACGTTTTGGAGTCCGAAAATTCCACACTTTTGCGTTTATACTTTGAGAAAATAATTCAGAAATCTCTCTAGCCTAGCCGTGTTCTTCTCCATCCTCTAGGGCAACCACGAAGTGCAAGCAAGGCCAAGGAAGAAGAAGACAAGCCGTGCACACCATCCACCCTCCACCTTGAAGATTGCTTTCGAATTTCAAGAGACCACATCATCACTTCATTCATCTCATCTTCATCACGGTGTAATCCGATTCTCCTTGTACCTTCGCTTTGTATTTTCGTTGGTTTTGCCTTAGTTGACACATATGTATGAACAAGTATTGTTTTCTGAAATTTTATGATGAATTGTTAATTTTCAGATTCATATATTGCGATTTATGGTTGCTTTTGTGTGAGTGTTTGATTAAATTTGCATGATAGATAACTTTTGTATTTTAATCTTATGTGGTTGCAAACACTTAGGGTTTTGATATAATTGGTGCTACGAATTTAAGAACATGAATCAACTTTTTGGTTTTGTGTTCTTGGATCGATAAGTAGTAAAGGTTTTGTACAAAAACCGAATTTAATCAAAGAAGATTGCAATTAGGTGGACTTTTTCATACTAAGTTGCACATTTGAGTTGATAGCCTTTCTAGGTGCTTAATGCGTTAAACATGACATGATTGACTAGCTTTCTAGGGTTTGATTGCATGTTTGATAGGATTAATCTAGGTGCTTTCGCTTAGGTTAATTAGCATTGAAAGTAAAATATGGGAAATTGTTTGCTTTTGAACGTTTCACATGATCAACTCCTCTTGCATGACTATGATGAACAATGATGAACTTGAATCAATTTTAATCATGAGTTTCGACTTTGATCTTTGTTCTTACATTCCATTTATATTTTTATGTTTTTGCGTTTTTAATTATTTAGTTAGCTTTTATTTTCGAAAATAGAAAACCAAAATCAAAAATCCCCCCTTTTTCGTAAATATGTATATATTTTGGTTTATTTTTGTAAATATTATACTTTGTTTTAATTTTAATTGTTTAATTGTTTGATAATGACAGGTGTACCCTCAATCCCCGGAATAGAACGATCCCTATTTATTACGTACTACTAATGACATTTCAGGGTTAAATTATGCGCTTGCTTTCGAGCGCACCAAACATTCCTTTAGGGAATTTAGGGATGAATCTAGACGCCTTTTTAGCTTTTCCTTGGTGCACACATATTTTCCTTCCATAAATATCTCCCTTGAATCTCTCTTGGCGTCATCTCCTTGATTATTTCTGATTTTCACGTTGGCAATCACACCAAATTATTCCTCCAACAATATTTCTTTCCATAAAAGTCTCCCAAGAAAATCTCTCCTTGAAATCCTCAATCAATCATCTTCAATTCCCACGTTGTCACCTTGTTTTTTCCATAAGTATTACACGGCAAATTTAATCCCCAAGGAAAATATATTTTCCTTTTTTTTAAAAAACTCTTCCTTGATTCTCTCCTTGCCATGTCATCTTCATGAAACTTCTCGTTCCATTTATGAACTCAATTCTGCTTATTTATTCCAAAAACCTGAAAATAGAAGCTTTCTAAAATAAGAAATGGAAACTTTCTTAAACTAAAATGGAAACTTTCTAAAAATGGAAAATAGAAACTACAAAACGGAAACTTTCTACAATTAGGAACTTTCCCATTCGAAGAATGGAAACTTTCCTAAACAGAGTTTTATTAAGGAAATAACGCAGAAAATATAGGGAAATAACAGTTAAAATGTCGCATTAAAATGCTCCTATCAAATTCCCCCACACTTAGCTTTTGCTAGTCCCTTAGCAAAATCTCACAAAGACTCAACGAAAATTTAAAGACTCTACACAAACAATGACCCTACTGCCCTTCAACTTTTTGTCTCAGAAATCTCTTACTTTCACAACATCAAGATTAGCACTCCACCAAGAATCAATGTTTAGGCATTCGAGAGTTAATTAAAACACATAATTTACATATACACAAGTAGGACTTGGTTGGAACAATGGTGATGGTTTCTGTTAAGCATGCTTCAAACAAGTATGATTCAAATCCTCACAAGGTGTATCCACTCTTTCTTCTCTCAGAATTCAAGGCAATGCTTAAAAGCTTATAATCACTCAATTATATGTGAGAGAAAATATTTTGAGGCAATCAAATAGCTCACATATATAAGAAATGAAAAGCACTTTGTGAATATAATAATTTTTTTTTTTCAAAAGATCTCATGAAAGATATCAACTACTTGCACAGATGGACCCAAGCCATAGGTTCAACTCTTGTAACTCATCTCCACATCAAAGGCTGTCCCATCTTAAGGATCAAGAAGGTCTTCTCAAAGGTTGTAATGGGGCTAAGGCTCAAGGTTTTAAGAAATGAAAGATAAGGATTTTAACAAAGTGTCCTAAAAACCTAGCAGAGCTTATGTAAATGTAGAGACTTCTAAAAATCCACCAAGGCATATAAAACGTCATAGTCCCATAGAAGTAAAGGGCCATATGTCTTCATGTTGGGCCTTAACTTCACTCTAAACTTCCTTTGAACTCTAGTGAATTGGACAAAGGCCAAATTTTTCTGTAATGGGCCTTCAATTTAAAACAAACTCCAAACTCACCAAGTATGGGGAACTAAAATCCATAGACATTTTTCTTTCTTTCTTTTTCTTTCTAGCCGTGTACAATTTTTTTTTTTTTCATTTCTTTTTCACGGCTTTCACATACATTTTTTTTTTATGGACAAGTCTACCCCCACACTTGAACTTTCACCTCTTCTCATCCTTCATCCTTAACGCCAAATCCTCAAGTAAAGTCCCCAAAAGATAGCTGATACGCTCAAAGCAAGCATATAATTTAACCCTAGAAATATCATTAGTAGTATAAGCAAGTAGGGATCGTTCTATTCCGGGGATTGAGGGTACACCTGTCAATGTAAGACAATTTAAACAATTAAAATAAAACAAAGTATAGTATTCACACATATACATATTATTTACGAATTCAAAAGGGGTTTTAGGTTTTGGCTTTCGAAAATTAAAAACAAGAATTAAAACTAAGTATGAACAAAAACACAAATACAAGAATGATATGTAAGAAACAAAGATTAAAACCAAGTTCATGATTGAATTCGAATTAACTTCATATTGTTCTTCCAAGTCATGTGAAAGGAGTTGATCATGTGAAACATTCGAAAGCAAACGATTTCCCATATTTTACTTTTCAATGCTAATTAATCTAAATGAAAGCACATAGATTAATCCTATCAAACTTGTAATCAAACCCTAGAAAGCTAGTCAATCATACATGTTCAACGCAAGAAGTTCAAGGAAAGGCTATCAACTCAAGTGTACAACTTAGTCTGAATAAGTTCACCTAATTGCAATCCTCTTCAATTGAATTCGATTTTTGTCCAAAACCTTTACTACTTTGATTCAAGTTTACACAAAACGAAAAGTCGATTTCATGTTCTTAAATCTAGCACCATTCATATCAAAACCCTAAGTGTTTCGAACCACATAAGATTAAAATACAAAAGTTATCTATAAAGCAAACTCAATCGAACAATCACACATAAGCAACTTTGGAATCACAACATAGAAATCGAAAATCCTTAATCAATCATAAATTTTCAGAATATAAACCTTGTTCAAACATAAACGTTAACTAGAACAACATCCAACGAAATCAAACAAGGAGAATCAAAAGTGATTACAAGAAAGAAGGTTGAATTACACCGTGAATGGAGAGATGGATGAATAACTCGAATGATGAACTAATGAAACTCGAAAGCAAGCTTCAAAGTACACGGCTTCAAGGTGGGATGGGTGATGATGCTCACGGCCTAAGCTTGCTTCTTCCTTCCTTGCTTGAAAACGCCAAAAGTTGCACTAGAGAATGGAGAGAGCTTCCGCGCGTAGAGAGAATTTTCTGAATTGTAAAGTGGTTTTTGGAGACGTCTAGGGTGCTTGTATATATAGGGAACGGCAATGCTTGGCCTCCAAGCCGTGATTTTCTGTTTATTTTCTCAAGGAATTAAATTAATAATTCCACATGCCTTCCACCAATGAGAAATTGCCAAGTAAGCCCTAGTGTGTCATCCAACCAATCATAAAACTCCAAGGAGATACCCTAATATATTCTTGCCGAAATTCCTTGAATATTTTCTGATTTTCTTCTTGATATTTCGGCCAAAACATGCTTAGGGTTTCTAGGAATGAACCTAGACGCAATTTGGTCTCTTTCTTGATTTCTTTCCTTAAACTCCACCCTAGAAAATCTCTTGCGTAATCTTTGATTCTTCCCTTGATTTTTCACGCCACTTTTGCCTCCTCCTTTTGATTTTCACGGCAATGCAACCCTAGGGTTTCCTCCATGCGTCACAAACCCTAATTCCATGGGCTTTTGATGGGCCTTGATCCATTTTGCCGAAAATCCATAGAGTTCTTGGGCCTCGTTGCTTCAATTTCAAGTCTTCTCATCTTCCAACGCAAAACTCATTATTTTTCCATTTCTTTTTCATGGTTGCGTTGGAAACTTGCTCGGGAAGCCTTCCTCCATTTCGCAGGGTTTCCTAATTGGATTAGGAAAGCTTATTTCTTCATTTCTGCTCAAATGTGTGGCCCAATTCTTCTCATATTTGTTCGTCTTGACGTTCGCAAGCTCCTCTTTCCATTCGTGCATTCATTTCCACTTTTTAGCTCGGAGGTCCTGAAAATAGAAACTAATATGAAAAATGGAAACTTACCTAATTTGAAAAATAGAAACTTTCTAAAATTGAGAAATGGAAAGTTTCTAAAAATGAAAAATAGAAACTTACTAAAAATGAAAAATAGAAACTTTCCAGAAATGAGAAATGAGAAATGAGAAATGAGAAATGAGAAATGAGAAATGAAGACAAAAATGGAAACTTTCTACAATAAGGAACTTTCCCAATCAAAGAATGGAAACTTTCCCAAACAGGGATTTTTCAAGGAAATGGCGCAGAAAAATGTAGGGAAATGCAGTTAAAACGTCGCATTAAAATGCTCCTATCAAATTCCCCCACACTTAGCTTTTGCTAGTCCCTTAGCAAAATCACAACACAAACACGATTACGACTCAACAAAAATTAAAGACTCGACACATAAAAGACTCTATTGCCCTTTAACTATTTGTCTCAGCAATCTCTTACTTTCATAACACCAAGATTAGCACTTCACCAAGAATCAATGTTTAGGCATTCGAGAGTTAATTAAAACACATAAGTTACATATACACAAGTAGGACTTGGTTGGAACAATGGTGATGGTTTCTGTTAAGCATGTTTCAAACAAGTATGATTCAAATCCTCACAAGATATATCCACTCTTTCTTCTCTCAGATCATGGCAATGCTTAAAAGCTTATACACTCAAGTATATGTGAAAGATAGCAAGTGTATCACATATTGCAAGAAACGAAAGCACAAGTATATTTTTTTTTTTAAAGATCTCATGAAGGATATCAACTACTTGCACAGATGGACCCAAGCCATAGGTTCAACTCTTGTAACTCATCTCCACATCAAGGGCTGTCCCATCTTAAGGATCAAGAAGGTCTTATCAAAGGTTGTAATGGGGCCATGGTTCAAGGTTTTAAAGAAATGAAGGGTAAGGAATTTAACAAAGTGTCCTAAAAACCTAGTAGAGCTCATGTAAATGTAGAGAGACTTCTAGAAATCCACCAAGTATGCAAAAACGTCACTTTCCCATGGGGGTGTTATAAAGGGGCCTAATGTCTTCATGTTGGGCCCAAACTTCACTCTAAACTTCCTTTGGTCACTAATGAGTTGGACAAAGGCCAAATTTTTCTGTAATGGGCCTTCAAATCAAAGTAAACTCCAAACTCACCAAGTATGGGGGACTAAAATCCATTGATATTTCTCTTTTTCTTTCTTTCTTTTCTTAGCCGTACAATTTTTTTCTTTTTCACTTTATTTTTCTCGGCTTTTTCATACATTTTTCTTTTATGGACAAGTCTACCCCCACACTTGAACTTTCACCTCTTCTCATCCTTCATTATTGACGCCAAAATTTCTTCAAGTAAAGTCTCAGTTTAGCTCCACTAAGTTCTTAGAACAAAGGGTAGGGTTATAGCTATACTAAGTTTTAGGTTAAAGATTTTTAAGGGTGATGAAAGAAAAGGCTTAACGTAAGCTCAAAGGGGTTTATCTAGGGGAGTCCCACGACGGGCACAAATAGGGACACAGGTTTATATGGCAATGGTGGTAGTTCCTAGGTTGCCTCTATCCTTTCCAGAATCAAGGCCATGTATTGATATAACGTCTCAACAAGCACAAGAGCGAATTCTAGCATTCTCTAGTCCATCAAACTTAATCTATGGCAAGCAGTCAATCAAATGAAAGAATAATGAGATCATCAAAACATCGCCAAGAAAATAAGAATATATTTTTCATTTCACTCCAAGAAAAAGGGACATGGGCTCAATTATCTCACATGGGTCTATATGAATCAAAACTCATCTTAACATGCTCATATTCTGTACCAAAGTCACGAAATCCATATCCACTACAAGGCACACATTTTTCATATATCTCAATTAACCAAAGAATACCATTTTAAAGTCATCTCAATTTTGTGATTCTCTTTTAGTCGTAATTTCAGAGATATAGAATCATCCTAGACAGTTGAAAGGGCATCCTAAGACTCAAAACAAAATGACAAAAGACTCAAACGTTAACTAGGGACTAGGGTTATTTCCTTTCTCCTTTCGGTAACTCCTTTGGGATGTGACCAGGTAAGGAAGGGAACGATTTTGGCGGAGCTCAGCTCACTTGTTTAGCAGGGGACGAGACCCTTTGCTAGCACTTCTCGTATCCAAACCAGACCTAGACATCACACCTTAATAGATGCGCCTACGATGAAGAAATTATTTCACCCAAAACATGACTCAATGACTCAATAAAAGCAACGAAATTTTTGTTATTTTTTGACATTTTTCGATTTTTTTGTATTTTTCAATATATGACTCAAAACAAAAGTGTAAATCCCTTCCCCCACACTTAAATATTGCATTGTCCTCAATGTAATCAATTATAAGCATGCAATGTAACAATTAAGCATATA
Source organism: Rosa chinensis (assembly GCF_002994745.2). Lineage (NCBI taxonomy): Eukaryota > Viridiplantae > Streptophyta > Magnoliopsida > Rosales > Rosaceae > Rosa > Rosa chinensis. The sequence continues at coordinate 38,759 of NW_020126818.1, read as the reverse complement.
GGGTAGAAATTTACGCAATTAACTACTAAGTACAAAAAGAAAACGTGAAAAGAAGGAGAAATAGGGAAGGAGAAATCAAATCTGCGTGTGTAGACTCCTTCACAGCTACTTCTGAATTGGGTTGCCTCCCAAGCAGCGCTTAATGTTTATAGTCTTTCAGCCTAGACTTGTACCTCCAATTAATCCTCATGTTGTGGAGCGTTTTGGAGGGGTACATCCTCCACTTCATGCTCCACAAACGTCTCATAGTATGGCTTGAGGCGATGGCCATTCACTTTGAACTCGTTACCTGTTTGTCCACTCTTTATCTGCACAGCTCCATGAGGAAACACATGAGTAATAACAAAAGGTCCAATCCAACGAGAACGAAGTTTACCTGGAAAGAGTTTAAGACGAGAATGGAATAAAAGAACTTTCTGTCCCACAACAAAAGTCTTCCTACGAATCATCTTATCATGGAAGGCCTTAGTCTTTTCCTTGTAGATCTTGGCACTTTCGAAAGCATCATTCCTAATCTCCTCTAACTCTTGCAATTGTAGCTTCCTATGAAGCCTAGCCTCATCTAGATCCATGTTAAACTGCTTCACAGCCCACCAAGCTTTGTGCTCTAACTCCACAGGTAAATGGCAAGGTTTGCCATAGACAATTCGATATGGGGACATACCTATGGGAGTTTTGTATGCAGTTCTGTAGGCCCACAACGCATCCTCCAAACGCAAGGACCAATCCTTTCTGTTAGGATTCACAGTCTTCTCCAATATTCCCTTGATTTGACGATTTGAGACTTCAGCTTGTCCACTTGTTTGTGGATGATAAGGTGTAGAAACCTTATGTGTCACATCATATTTCTTCAAGAGAGCCTCAATCGTTCGATTGCAAAAGTGGGAACCACCATCACTAATGAGAACTCTAGGCATGCCAAACCTGCTAAAGATGTTAGACTTGATAAAATCTGCAACAACCTTAGAGTCATTAGTTCGAGTGGCTTTTGCCTCCACCCATTTCGACACATAATCCACAGCAAGCAAGATATAGAGAAATCCAAAAGATGAAGGAAAAGGTCCCATGAAATCTATACCCCAGACATCAAATATTTCAACAGTTATGATATTAGATAAAGGCATTTGATCTCTAGAGCTTAGATTTCCTGTTCTTTGGCATCTATCACAAGTCAAACAATATGCATATGCATCCTTAAATAACGTTGGCCAAAAGAATCCGGATTCCAACACTTTAAACGCAGTTTTCTTAGACCCAAAGTGACCCCCACATGCTTTAGAGTGGCAAAACGAAAGTATAGCATTATGTTCATGTTCAGGCACACATCTCCTAATCAGTTGATCAGAGCAATATTTCCACAGATAAGGTTCATCCCAAACATATTGCTTAACAGTTTTCTGAAGCCTATCCCTATGAGCACGTGACATGGTATCCGGAATCTTCCTAGAAACAATGTAATTCACAATATCCGCATACCATGGTTCACTTACCTGGATTCCAAAGAGTTGTTCATCTGGAAACGTCTCCACTAAAGGGAGAGGATCTTCTGCGTGCACCAACCGACTCAAGTGGTCAGCTACCACGTTCTCACTACCCTTCTTGTCCTTGATTTCAACGTCAAACTCTTGCAAGAGTAGGATCCATCTAATGAGCCTCGGTTTCGCCTCCTTCTTGGTCATCAAGTACTTCAAAGCTGCATGGTCAGTATAAATAATCACCTTGGTACCAAGTAAGTAGGAACGAAACTTCTCAAGGGCAAAAACAACTGCAAGGAGCTCTTTCTCTGTAGTTGAGTAGTTCAGTTGCGCATCATTCAGAGTCCTTGAGGCGTAGTAGATGGCATACGGTCGTTTGTCCTTCCTTTGCCCCAAAACAGCTCCAACTGCATAGTCAGAGGCGTCACACATCAACTCAAAGGGCAAGGACCAATCTGGAGGTAGCATGATAGGGGCAGACGTCAATAGCTCCTTGAGCTTGTCAAAAGCCTCTTGACACTCTTTGTCAAACACAAACGCCACATCCTTTTGGAGTAGTTGGCATAAAGGTCTCGAAATCTTGGAGAAATCCTTGATAAATCTCCTGTAAAACCCTGCATGGCCAAGAAAAGAACGAATCTCTCTCACAGAAGTGGGAGAGGGTAAGTAACGCACAAGGTCTACCTTAGCTTTATCAACCTCAATTCCCCTAGAAGAGACAATATGTCCTAGGACTATACCTTGTCTAACCATAAAATGACACTTTTCCCAATTTAGCACAAGGTTAGTTTCCACACAACGCTTTAAAATAATTTCCAGATTATTAAGACAATCATCAAAGCTTTTTCCAAAAACAGAAAAGTCATCCATGAATACCTCTATGATTTTCTCAATATAATCCGAAAATATACTTACCATACACCTTTGAAAGGTACCTGGGGCGTTGCATAGTCCAAAAGGCATACGACGATAAGCAAATGTTCCAAAGGGACAAGTGAATGTCGTCTTCTCTTGGTCTTCATTGGCTATGGCAATCTGATTGTACCCTGAGTAGCCATCCAAGAAGCAGTAGTAATCATGTCCAGCCAAACGCTCAAGCATCTGATCAATGAATGGAAGAGGAAAGTGATCTTTCCTTGTTGTTGCGTTGAGCTTCCTGTAGTCAATGCAAACTCTGTGGCCAGTAACTGTCCTTTGGGGTACCAATTCGTTTTCTGCATTCTTCACAACAGTCACTCCTGACTTCTTAGGTACAACTTGAACTGGGGACACCCATTTGGAGTCTGAAATGGGGTATATGACGCCACAATCTAGGAGTTTGATGACCTCCTTCTTCACAACTTCCATCATAGGAGGGTTGAGACGACGTTGAGCCTCTCTAGTGGGTTTTGTCCCCTCCTCAAGGAGTATCCTATGGACGCAAGTAGTAGGGCTTATTCCCTTGATATCCGCCAATGTCCATCCTATGGCGGTCTTGTGTTGCTTTAACATCTCCACCAATCTCTCCTCTTGAGACGAAGTAAGAGAGGAGGATACAATCACTGGTAAAGTCTCCTTGTCTCCTAAGTAGACATACTTCAAGTGGTCTGGTAAAGGTTTAAGTTCAAGTTCTGGTGCCTGGATCACTGAAGGTAAAGTCTTATTAGCAGATAACTGAATGGACAAGGGTGGAGGAGACTTACCTACAAAGGATGATGCCTCAAGGAAGGACACATTAGCAATGATTTCGTCCTCACATGTTTCCTTGAGCACATCTTCATGGAGTGTGACGCCATCTTTGGTGTATCCCACTCCTTGCTCCAGTGTGGTGACCAAAGTATCCTCATTCATGATATCAAACATTTCCTGTGCAAGATTGTCCAGAATATCAATAGAAAAACAATCATGAACATCAAGAGGATACCTCATAGCTTCAAATATGTTGAAGCCAATAACGTCACCATCAAATTCCATGGTGAGAGAGCCATCATACACATCTATCTTGGTCCTGGCCGTCCTTAGGAAAGGGCGACCCAATAGCAATGGCGTTGAACTCACTGGGGAGTCTTCCATCTCCAACACATAGAAGTCAGCTGGAAAGAAAAGATGATTAACCTGCACAAGGACATCTTCCAATAAACCTCTAGGGTATGCATTAGACCTGTCAGCTAACTGAATGATAACATTATTAGATTTAAGCTCACCTAGACCTAGGGTTTCATAAACAGAATAGGGCATGACGTTCACAGAAGCCCCTAAGTCTAACATAGCGTTCTCAAACCTAGAAGTACCAATAGTGCATGGAATAGTAAAACTTCCAGGGTCTTTGCATTTATGGGGTAGTTTCCTCTGAATCAAGGCAGATACATTTTCACTTACCTTTACTACCTCTTTCTCACCTTTTCTCCTCCTTGAGGTACAAAGCTCTTTCAAAAACTTAGCATACCTAGGCACTTGCTTGATAGCCTCAAGGAGGGGTAAATTTACTTGCACCTTCTTGAAAGTTTCCAAGATAGCTTGGTCACTTTCATCCTTCTTCGATATAGCAAATCTGCGTGGAAAGGGCATACAAGACGAAGAAGGGTTAGCAATAACCGAAGTATTCAAGTTAGAATCATTACCTTTTGGTTTCGGTTTTGCTCTAGAAGGTGAAGACGTCCTAGTCTCTTCCTTGGACGTTGCAGGGTCTTTTTCAAGGCTCTTCTTGGTAGCTTCTTGTTCCTCCTCAACTTCAATGTTCACTTGAGCCTCCTTGGCTTTTTTAGGTTGATCCACAAAGACCTTTCCACTCCTAGTAGTCACCAAAGATGCATTCTCCACATTACCCTTTGGATTTCGTATGGTGTTACTAGGGAGCTTCCCAGTCTCATGAATCTTGCTCATAAAATCCACAACTTGGCCCATTTGGTTCTTGAGATCCGCAATGTCTTTGGTGTGGGTCTGTTGTCCTTGAACCAAAGCTTGAGTAGAACTAGTGAGAGCTTCAAACATCTTATCATAGTTAACGCTCTGATTTGAACTCCCTGAAGCATGTTGATTTTGCATGTAGGGCCTTTGGAATGGTGGTCCTTGAGGTCCTTGAAAAGATTGTCCTTGAAATGGTGGCCCTTGAGGACGTTGGAAATTTCCTCCAAGGGGATTCTGAGTGTTTTCATTGTTTGTCCACTTGAAGTTGGGGTGGTCCCTCCATCCAGGATTATAAGTGTTTGAGTAAGGATCATATCTTGGACGTTGAGGGCCCCCATGATTTCCTTGGTAACCTCCAATGGCGTTCAATGATTCCCATCCTCCACTCTCTGATAACTGAGGGCATTGATCAGTTACATGCCCTTGCATCGAACATACTCCACAAGCTTGCAATATTCCCTTGGCACTCACAACTTGATCCATGAGAAGGGTGAGTTTATTCAATCTATCCTCAATAACCGAAGTGCCTATCTCACCCACCTTTCTAGTTGTGAGGCCCACACCCTCGTATTGTTGGGCGTTCTTTGCTCTGTTCTCTATCATAGCTCGCCCTTCAGTAGGTGACTTGTCTACAAAGGCTCCCCCAGCTGCAGCATCTAGCATATCACGTTCTAAGGGTAGGAGACCTTCATAGAAACAAGTTAGCAAGGTTTCTTCCTTCATCTGATGTTGAGGACATTGTGCAATCAAGGATGAAAACCTCTCATAATAAGCGGAATAAGATTCATCTTGAGCTTGCTTAATTCCACTTATCTTCTTCCGGAGTGTGATGATCTTTGAAGCTGGAAAGTACTTCTCTAAGAATGCCTTCATCATAGTGTTCCATGAAGTAATTCGTCCAGAAGGCAGTTCATAGAGCCAATCTTTTGCACGGTCAGCTAGACAGAAGGGAAATGCCTTCATCTTAAGGATATTCTCATCCGCTCCTTGTGGTAACATGTTGATACACACGGATTGAAACTCCCTAAGATGCTTGTTGGCATCCTCCATATTGAGGCCATGGAACGTTGGAAGCCTATGAAGCAATCCACTTCTTAACTCAAAGTCAGCCGTCTTCCCTGGAGCAGGTGCAGGGTACACAATACTTGTAGGAAGTCCTTCTTGAACCACAGATGAAGAGAGTTCTCTAATGGAAGCCATTCTAACGTTTTCTTCAGGAGGTGGTGAACCAGGTGGTGAATTCTGAGGTGTAAGTGACTTGGACGAAACACTAGGGGATACTGACCCTTCTGAAGGAAACAGCCTCCTCCCTTGATCGTTAACTGTGTATTCCTTGTATGTTGGAGAAGAGGGCTGTTTGTACTCAAGGAGTGAAGAATTCTTCAAACGAGCGATCCTTGCTTCAATTTCTTTAACTGTAGAAGGTCTAGAAGGCTCGGTCATTCATAGAATTCCTGAACATTATTAAAATTTAGAGAAGTTAGTAAAGTGTATAGTGAAGTAAATAGAAGTTAATGATTTATACATAAATGTTACTATTCACGAGTCACTATTCACGATTTACTATTCACGAATTTACAAGTATAAAGAGAAGTATAAATTACAAAAATTCCACAAAGTATAATGTTACAAATATACAAATTTTAGTTAGGGTATGGCATAGTTAAGAAAAGTTTGAATCCCATTATAAGCCCTTAACCAAGGTTTAGACGTGCGGCCCAAGGGTTCGATCCTTAATACTAGTCGCCCTTCTCAATCTTTTGGTAACTCTTTTCACATAGAGCCAGGTAGTAGAGGAACGATTTTGGCGGAGCTTAGCTCACTTGTTTAGCAGGGGACGAGACCCTTTGCTAGCACTTCTCGTATCCAATCAACCTAGACACCCTATGCTACTAAGGTGCGCCACATGAAAAAGAAGGGTGCAAGACTAATGTTAAAGACAAAGTCCTTCACCTATTCCATTATGGTCAAAAACTTATAATAAAATTCATACTCTCAAAAACCTGATTTTTACTATTCACGAAAATTTATACAATTATTTCTTTTTCTTTTCTTTTATTTACAATTATTTCAACACTTAGGTACGGGAACAGGGAGTCTCGATGTGCAATGGGACTGAAACAGCTATCCTTTTCAAGACTATGTTTAATCCAATATACCTTAGTGTATCACAACATTTTCTTTTGTTATCCATATCATTGATTTCGAATTGAATTCCAAGTTGTAAATCAAGTGGACGTGCGGCCCAAGTATAGTTGTCTAGACACAAAGTTCCTTCTACATCCTTTGGGCAACCTTACTGAAATGGCCAGGTAGGGGAGGGCGAACACAAGAGGCAGAATCCATTTTGGCATGAGCTACTCCCACAATGTGGTTTAGGCCCATTTGTAAGCACTTCTGGATCCAAACCCGTTATGAACGTTGTCCCCTTCCTAGACACCATCTCACATAGGCTATACTTACTTAGATGAAAAAGGTCCTAGGTGTGAAGACAGTTCAATGAATATTAATAAAAACCGCCCTCAACCTTAAGGGACCTGAACTAGGTACCATTAAGGGGTTTAGGTCAATATTAATAAACACGACTTCACCTATTCCTCTTTAATTTACAACTCACAATAAAACTCGTATTCAATAATATAAATAACAACCTAAGTATTTTCTTTACTAAATTTCGATCACAATATGAACATATATATAATATTTACGAAAACAACAATATTCACAATGCAACAAGTGATTTTTCAATCCCCGGCAACGGCGCCAAAAATTGATACGCTCAAAGCAAGCATATAATTTAACCCTAGAAATATCATTAGTAGTATAAGCAAGTAGGGATCGTTCTATTCCGGGGATTGAGGGTACACCTGTCAATGTAAGACAATTTAAACAATTAAAATAAAACAAAGTATAGTATTCACACATATACATATTATTTACGAATTCAAAAGGGGTTTTAGGGTTTGGCTTTCGAAAATTAAAAACAAGAATTAAAACTAAGTATGAACAAAAACACAAATACAAGAATGATATGTAAGAAACAAAGATTAAAACCAAGTTCATGATTGAATTCGAATTAACTTCATATTGTTCTTCCAAGTCATGTGAAAGGAGTTGATCATGTGAAACATTCGAAAGCAAACGATTTCCCATATTTTACTTTTCAATGCTAATTAATCTAAATGAAAGCACATAGATTAATCCTATCAAACTTGTAATCAAACCCTAGAAAGCTAGTCAATCATACATGTTCAACGCAAGAAGTTCAAGGAAAGGCTATCAACTCAAGTGTACAACTTAGTCTGAATAAGTTCGCCTAATTGCAATCCTCTTCAATTGAATTCGATTTTTGTCCAAAACCTTTACTACTTTGATTCAAGTTTACACAAAACGAAAAGTCGATTTCATGTTCTTAAATCTAGCACCATTCATATCAAAACCCTAAGTGTTTCGAACCACATAAGATTAAAATACAAAAGTTATCTATAAAGCAAACTCAATCGAACAATCACACATAAGCAACTTTGGAATCACAACATAGAAATCGAAAATCCTTAATCAATCATAAATTTTCAGAATATAAACCTTGTTCAAACATAAACGTTAACTAGAACAACATCCAACGAAATCAAACAAGGAGAATCAAAAGTGATTACAAGAAAGAAGGTTGAATTACACCGTGAATGGAGAGATGGATGAATAACTCGAATGATGAACTAATGAAACTCGAAAGCAAGCTTCAAAGTACACGGCTTCAAGGTGGGATGGGTGATGATGCTCACGGCCTAAGCTTGCTTCTTCCTTCCTTGCTTGAAAACGCCAAAAGTTGCACTAGAGAATGGAGAGAGCTTCCGCGCGTAGAGAGAATTTTCTGAATTGTAAAGTGGTTTTTGGAGACGTCTAGGGTGCTTGTATATATAGGGAACGGCAATGCTTGGCCTCCAAGCCGTGATTTTCTGTTTATTTTCTCAAGGAATTAAATTAATAATTCCACATGCCTTCCACCAATGAGAAATTGCCAAGTAAGCCCTAGTGTGTCATCCAACCAATCATAAAACTCCAAGGAGATACCCTAATATATTCTTGCCGAAATTCCTTGAATATTTTCTGATTTTCTTCTTGATATTTCGGCCAAAACATGCTTAGGGTTTCTAGGAATGAACCTAGACGCAATTTGGTCTCTTTCTTGATTTCTTTCCTTAAACTCCACCCTAGAAAATCTCTTGCGTAATCTTTGATTCTTCCCTTGATTTTTCACGCCACTTTTGCCTCCTCCTTTTGATTTTCACGGCAATGCAACCCTAGGGTTTCCTCCATGCGTCACAAACCCTAATTCCATGGGCTTTTGATGGGCCTTGATCCATTTTGCCGAAAATCCATAGAGTTCTTGGGCCTCGTTGCTTCAATTTCAAGTCTTCTCATCTTCCAACGCAAAACTCATTATTTTTCCATTTCTTTTCATGGTTGCGTTGGAAACTTGCTCGGGAAGCCTTCCTCCATTTCGCAGGGTTTCCTAATTGGATTAGGAAAGCTTATTTCTTCATTTCTGCTCAAATGTGTGGCCCAATTCTTCTCATATTTGTTCGTCTTGACGTTCGCAAGCTCCTCTTTCCATTCGTGCATTCATTTCCACTTTTTAGCTCGGAGGTCCTGAAAATAGAAACTAATATGAAAAATGGAAACTTACCTAATTTGAAAAATAGAAACTTTCTAAAATTGAGAAATGGAAAGTTTCTAAAAATGAAAAATAGAAACTTACTAAAAATGAAAAATAGAAACTTTCCAGAAATGAGAAATGAGAAATGAGAAATGAGAAATGAGAAATGAAGACAAAAATGGAAACTTTCTACAATAAGGAACTTTCCCAATCAAAGAATGGAAACTTTCCCAAACAGGGATTTTTCAAGGAAATGGCGCAGAAAAATGTAGGGAAATGCAGTTAAAACGTCGCATTAAAATGCTCCTATCAATAGCTCTACTAAGTTTTTAGAACAAAGGGTAGGAGTGTAGCTATACTAAGGTTCAGGTTAAGGATTTTCAAGGTGATGAAAGAAAAGGCTTAATGTAGGCTCAAAGGGGTTTATCTAGGGGAGTCCCACGACGAGCACAAATAGGGAAACAGGCTAATTTGGCAATGGTGGTAATTCCTAGAGTGCCTCTATCCCTTCCAGAATCAGGGCCATGTATTGATAAAATGTCTCAACAAGCACAAGAGCGAATTCTAGCATTCTCTAGTCCATCAAACTTAATCTATGGCAAGTAATCAATCAAATGAAAGAATAATGAGATCATCAAAACATCGCCAAGAAAATAAGAATATATTTTTCATTTATCACTCCAAGAAAAAGGGACATGGGCTCAAATATCTCACATGGGCTTTTATGAATCAAAACTCATCTTAACATGCTCATATTTTCTGTACTAAAGTCACAAAATCCATATCCACTACACATGCATACATTTTTCATATATCTCAATTAACCAAAGAATACCATTTTAGAAATCATCTCAATTTTGTGATCCTCTTTTAATCATGATTTCACAGATATAGAATCATCCTAGACAGTTGAAAGGGCATCCTAAGACTCAAAACAAAAACAAAAGCAACGAAAATTTTTAAATTTTTGACATTTTTCACTTTTTTTGTATTTTTCAATATATGACTCAAGATAAAAGTGTAAATCCCTTCCCCCACACTTAAATATTGCATTGTCCTCAATGTAATCAATTATAAACATGCAATGAAACAAATAAGCATAGATAGAAGGCATTTACGAAAACAAATCCTAAAACAAAAGAGAAAAAAAAATAAAAAGAAATAGGGAGAGAGAAAGCAAATCTGTGTTGTTGACTCCTTCACAGCTGCTTCTGAATTGGGTTGCCTCCCAAGCAGCGCTTGAGTTTAACATCTTTCAGCCAGACGGTACCTCCATTAAATAAAGTTAGTGACTATAATTAACAAAGAAATACAAAATATACAAATAAGTAACTAAGGAATACAAACTACAAGTATAATTAGTAAGTATATTGTACATAACACACAAGTTAAGAACACAAGTGAGTAAAAAAAAAAAAAAAACACGAAAAATATTTACACAAGTGTTTTTTTTTTTTTTCTTTTCTTTCTTTGTACGAAAATACTTACAATTATTTACATTCTTTCCTTTCCTTTACAATTATTTTCAACACTTAGGTACGGGAACAGGGAGTCTCGATGTGCAATGGGACTGAAACAGCTACCCTTTTCAAGACTATGTTTAATCCAATATACCTTAGTGAATCACAATATTTTCGTTTGTTATATATATCATTGATATCAAATTAAATTCCAAGCGGTAAATCAAGAGGACGTGCGGCCCAAGTATAGTCGTCTAGACACCAAGTCTCTCCTACATCCTTTGGGCAACCTTACTGAAATGGCCAGGTAGGGGAGGGCGACCACGAGAGGTAGAATCCATTTTGGCATGAGCTACTCCCACATTGTGGTTTAGGCTCATTTGCACGTGATAGGAGCATTTTAATGCGACGTTTTAACTGCATTTCCCTACACTTTTCTGCGCCATTTCCTTGAAAAATCCCTGTTTGGGAAAGTTTCCATTCTTTGATTGGGAAAGTTCCTTATTGTAGAAAGTTTCCATTTTTGTCTTCATTTTTCATTTCTCATTTCTCATTTCTCATTTTTCATTTCTCATTTCTGGAAAGTTTCTATTTTTCATTTTTAGTAAGTTTCTATTTTCATTTTTTAGAAAGTTTCTATTTTAAGTATAGTTTCTATTTTCAGGACCTCCGAGCTAGAAAGTGGAAATGAACGCACAAATGGAAAGAGGAGCTTGCGAACATCAAGACGAACGAACTTGAGAGAAATTGGCCCACACATTTGAGCAGAAATGAAGAAAGAAGCTTTCCTGGTCCAACCAGGAAACCCTGCGAAAAGGAGGAAAGGCCCACCAATGAAGTTTCCAACGCAACCATGAAAAAGAAATGGAAAAACAATGTGTTTTGCGTTGGAAAATGAGAAGGCTTGAAGATGAAGCAACGAGGCCCAAGAACTCTTTGGATTTTCGGCAAATTGGATAAAGGCCCATCAAAGCCCGTGACATTAGGGTTTGTGACGCAAACCCTAACCCTTTAAGTTGTTGTTGCCGTGAATTTTCAAGAGATAAACAAGGAGGTGGCGTCCAAGAAAATCAGAAATTAAAAGGAGATTTTCTAGGGTTATTTTTATGGAAATAAATCAAGAGATAAAACCCTAGAGACTCCTAGCCGTCCAAGCCAAGAGGAAAACAAGGGGAGGCCGTGCAAAATAAAAGAGAAACCCTAGAGAATTCGGCCAAGGGATAATGAAGAGAGAAACTAGGGTTTTGCCGTGTGGAAAATCAGAAATTCAAGAGATATTTCGTGGAGATTTCTTAGGGAGCTTTTAAAGGAAAAGAATATGTGTTGAACACAAAAAGCTCTCAAAGGAGTCTAGGTTCGTCCCCCTTTATTCTCTAAATATATTGTTGCCGAAATTGGTGAAGGAAATCAGAAAATATCTCTTTATATTTCGGCAAGATTATTTAGGGAATTTATATTGGAATTTTGTGATTGGTTGCACCACCTCATAGGGCTTATGTGGCAAGCAAGCATTGGAGGAAATTATGTGGAGTTATATCATTGTGCCGTGAGTTTCATTAGGGTTAGACGGCTTGGAGAACAAAGGAAGCCGTGCTCCTATATATTCATCTCTTCTCTCAACGTCAAGGAGTTCGAAGTTCCATTCTTTACGTTTACACTTTGATAAAATAATTCAGAAAACTCTTTAGACTAGCCGTGCTCCTCTCCATCCTCTAGGGCAACCACGAAGTGCAAGCAAGGCCAAGGAAGAAGAAGACAAGCCGTGCACACTATCCACCCTCCACCTTGAAGATTGCTTTCGAAATTCAAGAGACCACATCATCACTTCATTCATCTCATCTTCATCACGGTGTAATCCGATTCTCCTTGTAACCTTTGCTTTGTAATTTTCGTTGGTTATGCCTTAGTTGACACAAATGTTTGAACAATTGTTGATTTCTGAAATTTTATGATTAATTGTTAATTTCCAGATTCATATATTGCGATTTATGGTTGCTTTTGTGTGAGTGTTTGATTAAATTTGCATGATAGAAATCTTTTGTATTTTAATCTTATGTGGTTGCAAACACTTAGGGTTTTTATATGATTGGTGCTACGAATTTGAGAACTGATAGGAGCATTTTAATGCGACGTTTTAACTGCATTTCCCTACATTTTTCTGCGCCATTTCCTTGAAAAATCCCTGTTTGGGAAAGTTTCCATTCTTTGATTGGGAAAGTTCCTTATTGTAGAAAGTTTCCATTTTTGTAGTTTTTCATTTCTCATTTCTCATTTCTCATTTCTCATTTTTCATTTCTCATTTCTCATTTCTAGTAAGTTTCTATTTTTCATTTTTAGAAACTTTCCATTTCTCAAATTTTAGAAAGTTTCTATTTTTCAAATTAGGTAAGTTTCCATTTTTCATATTAGTTTCTATTTTCAGGACCTCCGAGCTAAAAAGTGGAAATGAATGCACGAATGGAAAGAGGAGCTTGCGAACATCAAGACGAACGAATATGAGAAGAATTGGGCCACACATTTGAGCAGAAATGAAGAAACAAGCTTTCCTAATCCAACTAGGAAATCCTGCGAAATGGAGGAAGGCTTCCCGAGCAAGTTTCCAACGCAACCATGAAAAAGAAATGGAAAAATAATGAGTTTTGCGTTGGAAGATGAGAAGACTTGAAGTTGAAGCAACGAGGCCCAAGAACTCTTTGGATTTTCGGCAAAATGGATCAAGGCCCATCAAAGCCCATGAAATTAGGGTTTGTGACGCAAGAAGTAAACCCTAGGGATGTGTTGCCGTGAAAACCAAAGGGAGGAGAGAAAAGTGGCGTGAAAATCAAGAAGAAAATAAAAGATTACGCCAAGAGATTTTCTAGGGTGAAGTTTAAGGAAAGAAATCGAGAAAAGCACCAAATGGCGTCTAGATTCATTCCTAGAAACCCTAAGTATATTTTGGACGAAAATACAAGAAGAAAATCAGAAAATATTCAAGGAATTTCGGCAAGAATATATTAGGGAATCTTCTTGGAGTTTTGTGATTGGTTGGATGACACACTAGGGCTTATTTGGCAATTTCTCATTGGTGGAAGGCATGTGGAATTATTAATTTAATTCCTTGAGAAACTAAACAGAAAATCACGGCTTGGAGGCCAAGACATGTCGTCCCATATATATACTACACCCTAGACGTCTCAAAGGAGACCCCCCATAATTCAGAAAATTCTCTCTACGCGAAAGCTCTCTCCATCCTCTAGTGCATTCAACGTTTCAAGCAAGGAAGAAGAAGAAGAAGAACCAAGCCGTGAGCATCATCATCCATTCTCCACCTTGAAGCTTGCTTTCGAGATTCAAGACTCCATACGTTTTACCTTTCATCCCCATCTCCATCTCACGGTGTAATTCAACCTCTTTCTTTGTAATCTTGTTTGATTTCGTTGGAATTGTTCTAGTTGACATTGATGTTTGAACAAGGTTTTAATCTGAAATTTTATGATTGAATAAAGGATTTTCGATTTCTATGTTGTGATTCCATAGTTGCTTATGTGTGATTGTTCGATTGAATTTGCTTTATAGATAACTTTTGTATTTTAATCTTATGTGGTTGCAAACACTTAGGGTTTTGATATAATTGGTGCTAGGTTTAAGAACATGAAATCGACTTTTCGTTTTGTGTAAACTTGAATCAAAGTAGTAAAGGTTTTGGACAAAAATCGAATTCAATTGAAGAGGATTGCAATTAGGTGAACTTATTCATACTAAGTTGTACACTTGAGTTGATAGCCTTTCCTTGAACTTCTTGCGTTGAACATGTATGATTGACTAGCTTTCTAGGGTTTGATTACATGTTTGATAGGATTAATCTATGTGCTTTCATTTAGATTAATTAGCGTTGAAAAGTAAAATATGGGAAATCGTTTGCTTTCGAATGTTTCACATGATCAACTCCTTTCACATGACTTGGAAGAACAATGTAGAGTTAATTCGAATTCAATTGTAAAGTTGGTTTTAATCTTTGTTTCTTACATTTCATTCTTGTATTTGTGTTTTTGTTTATACTTAGTTTTAATTCTTGTTTTTAATTTTCGAAAAACCAAAAACCTAAAACCCCCCTAAATTCGTGAATAGTGTTTATATGTGAATAGTATACTTTGTTTTTATTTTAATTGTTTAAATTGTCTTACATTGACAGGTGTACCCTCAATCCCCGGAATAGAACGATCCCTATTTGCTTATACTACTAATGATATTTCTAGGGTTAAATTATATGCTTGCTTAAAGCGTATCAATTTTTGGCGCCGTTGCTTCTGGGTGTATATTTGTTCATATTGTGTTCGAAAATTGTTAGTTAAATACTTAGGTTGTTATTTATGTTATTGAATACGAGTTTTATTGTGAGTTGTAAATTAAAGAGGAATAGGTGAAGTCGTGTTTATTAATATTGACCTAAACCCCTTATTGGTACCTAGTTCAGGTCCCTTAAGGTTGAGGGCGGTCTTTATTAATATTCATTGAACTGTCTTCACACCTAGGACCTTTTTCATCTAAGTAAGTATAGCCTATGTGGGATGGTGTCTAGGAAGGGGACAACGTTCATAACGGGTTTGGATCCAGAAGTGCTTACAAATGGGCATAGCTCATGCCAAAATGGATTCTACCTCTTGTGTTCGCCCTCCCCTACCTGGCCATTTCAGTAAGGTTGCCCAAAGGATGTAGAAGGAACTTTGTGTCTAGACGATTATACTTGGGCCGCACGTTCTCTTGATTTACCACTTGAAATTTAATTCGAAATCAATGATATGTATAACAAACGAAAATGTTGTGATTCACTAAGGTATATTGGATTAAACATAGTCTTGAGAAGGGTAGCTGTTTCAGTCCCATTGCACATCGAGACTCCCTGTTCCCGTACCTAAGTGTTGAAATACTTGTGAATAAAAGAAAAGAAAATAAATTTAATTGTATAAAATTTTCGTGAATAGTAAAAATCAGGTTATGGAAGTATGAATTTTATTATGAGTTTTTAACCATAATGGAATAGGTGAAGGACTTTGTCTTTAACATTAGTCTTGCACCTTTCTCTCTCATGTGGCGCACCTTAGTAGCATAGGGTGTCTAGGTTGATTGGATACGAGAAGTGCTAGCAAAGGGTCTCGTCCCCTGCTAAACAAGTGAGCTGAGCTCCGCCAAAATCGTTCCTCTACTACCTGGCTCTGTGTGAAAAGAGTTACCAAAAGATTGAGGAGGGCGACTAGTATTAAGGATCGAGCCCTTGGGCCGCACGTCTAAACTTTGGTTAAGGACTTATAATGGGATTCAAGCTTTTATTAACTATATCACACCCTAACAAAAAATTTGGACATATATGTTACGTTTTATTTTGTGGAAATTTTGTATATTATACTTCTCTTTATACTTGTACAATTTGTGAATAGTAAATCGTGAATAGTGACGTTTTGTACTTGTGTCTCTGTGTAAAATTATGTACATTATACTTGTCTAACAAAATAAAAAAAAAAAAAAAAAAGTTAATAGTGAATAGTGACGTTTTTTGTATAAATCATTAATTTGTATTTCTTTTATTGTATAGTCACTAACTTTATTTAGTGGAGGTCCGTCTGGCTGAAAGACGTTAAATTCAAGCGCTGCTTGGGAGGCAACCCAATTCAGAAGTAGCTGTGAAGGAGTCTACACACGCAGATTTGATTTCTCCTTCCCTATTTCTCTTTCTTTTCATGTTTTCCTTTTGATTTTAGTAGTCATTTTCGTAAATCTCTACCCTATATGCTTATTTGTTTCATTGCATGCTTTTGATTGATTACATTGAGGACAATGCAATATTTAAGTGTGGGGGAAGGGATTTATACTTTTGTTTTGAGTCATATATATTGAAAAATACAAAAAAATTGAAAAAAATGTCAAAAATCATAAAAATTTCGTTGCTTTTATTGAGTCTTTGTCTTTTGTTTTTGTTTTTGAGTCATAGGATGCCCTTTCAACTGTCTAGGATGATTCTATATCTCTGAAATTATGGCTAAAAGATGATCACAATTGAGATGACTTTAAACATGGTATTCTTTGGTTAATTGAGATATATGAAAAATATGTGCCTTGTAGTGGATATGGATTTCGTGACTTCGGTACAGAAATATGAGCATGTTAAGATGAGTTTTGATTCATAAAAACCCATGTGAGATAATTGAGCCCATGTCCCTTTTTCTTGGAGTGAAATGAAAAATATATATTCTTATTTTCTTGGCGATGTTTTGATGATCTCATTATTCTTTCATTTGATTGATTGCTTGCCATAGATTAAGTTTGATGGACTAGAGAATGCTAGAATTCACTCTTGTGCTTGTTGAGACGTTTTATCAATACATGGCCCTGATTCTGGAAGGGATAGAGGCAACCTAGAAATTACCACCATTGCCATATAAACCTGTGTCCCTAATTGTGCCCGTCGTGGGACTCCCCTAGACAAACCCCTTTGAGCCTACGTTAAGCCTTTTCTTTCATCACCCTTAAAAATCTTTAACCTAAACCTTAGTATAGCTATAACCCTACCCTTTGTTCCAAGAACTTAGTGGAGCTAAACTGAGACTTTACTTGAAGATTTTTGGCGTCCATAATGAAGAATAAGAAGAGGTGAAAGCTCAAGTGTGGGGGTAGACTTGTCCATGAAAGAAAAATGTATGAAAAAGCCGAGAAAAAGAAAGTGAAAAAGAAAAAGTGTACGTCTAGAAAACAAAAAGAAAGAAAAAGATGAAATATCTATGGATTTTAGTCCCCCATACTTGGTGAGTTTGGAGTTTACTTTGATTTGAAGGCCCATTACAGAAAAATTTGGCCTTTGTCCAACTCATTAGTGACCAAAGGAAGTTTAGAGTGAAGTTTGGGCCCAACATGAAGACATTAGGCCCCTTTATAACACCCCCATGGGAAAGTGACGTTTTTGCATACTTGGTGGATTTCTAGGAGTCTCTCTACATTTACATGAGCTCTACTAGGTTTTTAGGACACTTTGTTAAATTCCTTACCCTTCGTTTCTTTAAAACCTTGAGCCATGGCCCCATTACAACCTTTGATAAGACCTTCTTGATCCTTAAGATGGGACAGCCCTTGATGTGGAGATGAGTTACAAGAGTTGAACCTATGGCTTGGGTCCATCTGTGCAAGTAGTTGATATCTTTCATGAGATCTTTAAAAAGAAAATTATACATGTGCTTTCGTTTCTTGCATTATGTGATACACTTGCTATCTTTCACATATACTTGAGTGTATAAGCTTTTAAGCATTGCCATGATCTGAGAGAAGAAAGAGTGGATATACCTTGTGAGGAATTGAATCATACTTGTTTGAAACGTGCTTAACAGAAACCATCACCATTGTTCCAACCAAGTCCTACTTGTGTATATGTAACTTATGTGTTTTAATTAACTCTCGAATGCCTAAACATTGATTCTTGGTGAAGTGCTAATCTTGGTGTTATGAAAGTAAGAGATTGCCGAGACAAATAGTTAAAGGGCAATAGAGTCTGTTATGTGTCGAGTCTTTAATTTTTGTTAAGTCGTAGTCGTGTCTGTGTTGTGATTTTGCTAAGGGACTAGCAAAAGCTAAGTGTGGGGGAATTTGATAGGAGCATTTTAATGCGACGTTTTAACTGCATTTCCCTACATTTTTCTGCGCCATTTCCTTGAAAAATCCCTGTTTGGGAAAGTTTCCATTCTTTGATTGGGAAAGTTCCTTATTGTAGAAAGTTTCCATTTTTGTAGTTTTTCATTTCTCATTTCTCATTTCTCATTTCTCATTTTTCATTTCTCATTTCTCATTTCTAGTAAGTTTCTATTTTTCATTTTTAGAAACTTTCCATTTCTCAAATTTTAGAAAGTTTCTATTTTTCAAATTAGGTAAGTTTCCATTTTTCATATTAGTTTCTATTTTCAGGACCTCCGAGCTAAAAAGTGGAAATGAATGCACGAATGGAAAGAGGAGCTTGCGAACATCAAGACGAACGAATATGAGAAGAATTGGGCCACACATTTGAGCAGAAATGAAGAAACAAGCTTTCCTAATCCAACTAGGAAACCCTGCGAAATGGAGGAAGGCTTCCCGAGCAAGTTTCCAACGCAACCATGAAAAAGAAATGGAAAAATAATGAGTTTTGCGTTGGAAGATGAGAAGACTTGAAGTTGAAGCAACGAGGCCCAAGAACTCTTTGGATTTTCGGCAAAATGGATCAAGGCCCATCAAAGCCCATGAAATTAGGGTTTGTGACGCAAGAAGTAAACCCTAGGGATGTGTTGCCGTGAAAACCAAAGGGAGGAGAGAAAAGTGGCGTGAAAATCAAGAAGAAAATAAAAGATTACGCCAAGAGATTTTCTAGGGTGAAGTTTAAGGAAAGAAATCGAGAAAAGCACCAAATGGCGTCTAGATTCATTCCTAGAAACCCTAAGTATATTTTGGACGAAAATACAAGAAGAAAATCAGAAAATATTCAAGGAATTTCGGCAAGAATATATTAGGGAATCTTCTTGGAGTTTTGTGATTGGTTGGATGACACACTAGGGCTTATTTGGCAATTTCTCATTGGTGGAAGGCATGTGGAATTATTAATTTAATTCCTTGAGAAACTAAACAGAAAATCACGGCTTGGAGGCCAAGACATGTCGTCCCATATATATACTACACCCTAGACGTCTCAAAGGAGACCCCCCATAATTCAGAAAATTCTCTCTACGCGAAAGCTCTCTCCATCCTCTAGTGCATTCAACGTTTCAAGCAAGGAAGAAGAAGAAGAAGAACCAAGCCGTGAGCATCATCATCCATTCTCCACCTTGAAGCTTGCTTTCGAGATTCAAGACTCCATACGTTTTACCTTTCATCCCCATCTCCATCTCACGGTGTAATTCAACCTCTTTCTTTGTAATCTTGTTTGATTTCGTTGGAATTGTTCTAGTTGACATTGATGTTTGAACAAGGTTTTAATCTGAAATTTTATGATTGAATAAAGGATTTTCGATTTCTATGTTGTGATTCCATAGTTGCTTATGTGTGATTGTTCGATTGAATTTGCTTTATAGATAACTTTTGTATTTTAATCTTATGTGGTTGCAAACACTTAGGGTTTTGATATAATTGGTGCTAGGTTTAAGAACATGAAATCGACTTTTCGTTTTGTGTAAACTTGAATCAAAGTAGTAAAGGTTTTGGACAAAAATCGAATTCAATTGAAGAGGATTGCAATTAGGTGAACTTATTCATACTAAGTTGTACACTTGAGTTGATAGCCTTTCCTTGAACTTCTTGCGTTGAACATGTATGATTGACTAGCTTTCTAGGGTTTGATTACATGTTTGATAGGATTAATCTATGTGCTTTCATTTAGATTAATTAGCGTTGAAAAGTAAAATATGGGAAATCGTTTGCTTTCGAATGTTTCACATGATCAACTCCTTTCACATGACTTGGAAGAACAATGTAGAGTTAATTCGAATTCAATTGTAAAGTTGGTTTTAATCTTTGTTTCTTACATTTCATTCTTGTATTTGTGTTTTTGTTTATACTTAGTTTTAATTCTTGTTTTTAATTTTCGAAAAACCAAAAACCTAAAACCCCCCTAAATTCGTGAATAGTGTTTATATGTGAATAGTATACTTTGTTTTTATTTTAATTGTTTAAATTGTCTTACATTGACAGGTGTACCCTCAATCCCCGGAATAGAACGATCCCTATTTGCTTATACTACTAATGATATTTCTAGGGTTAAATTATATGCTTGCTTAAAGCGTATCAAGAACATGAATCGACTTTTCGTTTTGTGTAAACTTGAATCAAAGTAGTAAAGGTTTTGTACAAAAACCGAATTTAATCAAAGAAGATTGCAATTAGGTGAACTTTTTCATACTAAGTTGCACATTTGAGTTGATAGCCTTTCTAGGTGCTTAATGCGTTAAACATGACATGATTGACTAGCTTTCTAGGGTTTGATTGCATGTTTGATAGGATTAATCTAGGTGCTTTCGCTTAGGTTAATTAGCATTGAAAGTAAAATATGGGAAATTGTTTGCTTTTGAACGTTTCACATGATCAACTCCTCTTGCATGACTATGATGAACAATGATGAACTTGAATCAATTTTAATCATGAGTTTCGACTTTGATCTTTGTTCCTACATCCCATTTGTATTTTTATGTTTTTGCATTTTAATTATTCTTTACTTAGATTTTATTTTCGAACTAGAAAACCAAAAACCAAAATAATCCCCCCTTTTCGTAAATATGTTTATATTTTGTTATATTTTTGTAAATATTATACTTTGTTTTAATTTTAATTGTTTAATTGTTTGACAATGACAGGTGTACCCTCAATCCCCGGAATAGAACGATCCCTATTTACTTTATACTACTAATGACATTTCAGGGTTAAATTGGTCGCTCGATAAAAGCGACATCAATTTTTGGCGCCGTTGCCGGGGATTGAAAAATCATTTGCCATATTGTGAATATTTGTTTTGTATATTGTGACCGAAAAAAAAAAAAAAAAAAAAAAAAAAAAATTTATTCGTTAATTATTTTGTAATTGTCGAAAATTAGTAGATAAATTACTTAGGTTGTTATTTATATTGTTGAATACGAATTTTAATTGTAGGTTGTAAATTAAAGATGGAATAGGTGAAGTCGTGTTTATTAATATTGGCCTAAACCCCTTATTGGTACCTAGTTCAGGTCCCTTAAGGTTGAGGGCGGCCTTTATTAACATTCATTGAACTGTCTTCACACTTAGGACCTTTTATATCCAAGTAAGTATAGCCTATGTGGGATGGTGTCTAGGAAGGGGACAACGCTCATGACTGGTTCTTGAATCCAGAAGTGCGTGCAAATGAGCCTAAACCACAATGTGGGAGTAGCTCATGCCAAAATGGATTCTACCTCTCGTGGTCGCCCTCCCCTACCTGGCCATTTCAGTAAGGTTGCCCAAAGGATGTAGGAGGGACTTTGTGTCTAGACGACTATACTTGGGCCGCACGTCCTCTTGATTTACCGCTTGGAATTGAATTTGAAATCAATGATATATCTAACAAATGAAAATATTGTGATGCACCTAAGGTATATTGGATTAAACATAGTCTTGAAAAGGGTAGCTGTTTCAGCCCATTGCACATCGAGACTCCCTGTTCCCGTACCTAAGTGTTGAAAATAATTGTAAAGAAAAGGAAAGAATAGAAGTAATTTTACTTAATTTCATTAAAAAAAAAAAAAAAAAAAAAAAAAAAAAAAGATAATTAGATGTGAATAGTGACGTTTTGTTTGTTTGTGTGAAAGTTTTGTGTAAGTGGTGTCTAATCTTGTTAAACAAAGGAAATGTAAAGAATTAATTATAAATATTGTTAAATTCTTGATTTATTATAAGTGTGTAAAATCGTATGAGTAGATAAGGGCCCTTTTGTTAATATTGGCCTTAACCCTTCATTAGTGCCTTTCTAAGGTCTTTTGAAGTTGAGGGCGGCTTTTATTAACATTTGGAGAACTGTCTAACACATGAGTTCTTTTCAAGCTGAGTAAGGGGCATATAGGTGGTGTCTTAGGTTGAGACCCTGGGTGATGGGTTCAAATTGGATCTCAGAGATACTATAGACTGTGCGTAAACCACAATGTGGGAGTAGCCGATAGGGGCCTAAACCTCAATGAGGGAGTAGCCTCCGTAGTGTCACCAAAATGAGTCCTCCCTCTCACTTACCTCTTAATCTGGCCATCTAGCCTTCTGAAACAAAGGAAAGCGACTTATGTCTAGACGACTATCCCTAGATCGTATCTCACCAATAGTAGTGGTTTCTATTGGGCTCGACTTACAACTTGTAATCAATTGAGATATTAACTTTATTTTGTAAAGATAATAAGATACTTGAACATAACCTCCACTTGTAAATTGTGTTGTTTTGTACATTTTATACTTGTATAAACTTCTTACGTGGTTTATTTGTGAAAAGATTGTGGATAGTTTGTAATTTATACTTCTCTTTATACTTGTATAAATCATAAATAGTAAAGTCGTGAATAGTAACTTGTGAATAGTGACTCGTGAATAGTGAAGTTGATGTATTAACCACTAATTTGTAATTAGTTTACTTTATACTTTGCTAACTTCTTTGAATGCTGATAATGTTCAGGATTCCTATGAATGACCGAGCCTTTTAGACCATCTACACTAAAGGAAATTGAAGCAAGGCTCGCTCGTTTGAAGGGTCCTTCACTCCTTGAGTTCACAAGCCCTTCTCCTTCAACATACAAAGAGTACACATTTAACGAGCAAGGGAAGAGGACCTACTGTTCTGAGGAGTCTACATCACCTACACCGAGTCCATCTCCTCCCTCACGTTCACCTTCACCTGTGATTTCGTCCAACTCTACACCACCACCTTCACCACCACCTGAAGAAGTCGAAGAAGAGAGAATGGCATCTATTAGGGAACTCTCCACCGCAACTGTTGAAGGAGGACCCCCTACAGGCATAGTATACCCTGCCCCTGCAGCTGGAAGACAAGCAGAGTTCGAGCTTAAGAGTGGATTGTTGCACAAGCTCCCTATCTTCCATGGCCTCAATATGGAGGATGCTAACAAGCACGTACGAGAATTCCAATCTGTTTGTGCAAACATGCAACCACAAGGGGCGGATGAAAACCTTCTTAAGATGAGAGCATTTCCATTCTCTCTAGCTGATAGAGCCAAGGATTGGCTATATGAGCTTCCTGCAGGTCGTATCACATCATGGGAAACAATGAGAAAGGCCTTCTTGGAGAAATACTTCCCAGCTTCAAAGGTCATCACACTTAGGAAGAAGCTTAGTGGAATAGAGCAAGCTCATGATGAGTCCTATGCTGCCTACTATGAGAGGTTCAATTCCTTACTTGCACAATGTCCTCAACATCAGATGAAGGATGAGACCCTACTCACATGTTTCTACGAAGGACTCTTACCCTTGGAAAGGCAAATGTTGGATGCTGCAGCTGGTGGAGCTTTTGTGGATAAGTCACCTGCGGTTGGGAAGGAACTTATAGCTAATCGTGCCCTAAACTCCCAACAGTATGAGGGTGTGAGACAACCCACTCGTAGGGTAAATGAGGTGAGCACTAGTCCTGCCATTGCGGATCAATTGAGCAAACTCACCCTTCTTGTGAACAAGGTGGCGACTACTCAAGGCCATGGAGGACCCTCTGCTTGTGGGGTATGCTTTACTCAAGGACATCCTACGGATCAATGTCCTCAACTGAGTGAGAATGGTGGTTGGGAATCTGTGAATGCTATAGGAGGCTATCAAGGGAACCAAGGGGGTCCCCCACGTCCAAGGTATGATCCATATTCGAATACCTATAACCCTGGATGGAGGGACCACCCCAACTTCAAGTGGACCAACAATGAAAATGTTCAGAACCCTCTTGGTGGCAGTTTCCAACGTCCTCAAGGACCTCCCTATCAAAGACCTTACATGCCTCCTCAACACAATGTAGGGAATCCCAATTCTCACTATGATAAGACGATAGAGGCATTGACTAATTCTACTCAGGCATTGACTAGTGCCACACAGACTTTGCTTCAAGGACAACAGACCAATGCCAAGGACATTGCAGAGCTCAAGAAGCAAATGGGACAAGTGGTGGACTTCATGACCAAGTTTCATGAGAATGGTAAGCTTCCGAGCAACACAATTCCAAACCCAAAGGGAGGCTTTGAAGGTTCCACCAACTGAGGAGAAGAGGAAACCACGTCTAGGCTGAGAAGACGTTAAAACCAAGCGCTACTTGGGAGGCAACCCATGCAAATCAGATTTGCTTTCTTTATCCTTATCTTTTATTTTTCGTTTTTGCTTTTTGAATTTAGTATTATTTTCGTAAATTTCATCCCTATATGCTTAAGTGTTTCATTGCATGCTTTTAATTGATTACATTGAGGACAATGCAATATTTAAGTGTGGGGGAAGGGATTTATATTGAGTCATATATTGAAAAATACAAAAAAAATTGAAAAATGTCCAAAATTTAAAAATTTTCGTTGCTTTTGTTTTTGTTTTGAGTCTTAGGATGCCCTTTCAACTGTCTAGGATGATTCTATATCTCTAAAATCATGACTAAAAGAGGATCACAAGATTGAGATGATTTTTAAACATGGTATTCTTTGGTTAATTGAGATATATGAAAAATGTGTGCCTTGTAGTGGATATGGATTCGAAAACTTTGGTACAGAATATGAGCATGTTAAGATGAGTTTTGATTCATAAAAACCCATGTGAGATAATTGAGCCCATGTCCCTTTTTCTTGGAGTAAAATGAAAAATATATTCTTATTTTCTTGGCGATGTTTTGATGATCTCATTATTCTTTCATTTGATTGACTGCTTGCCATAGATTAAGTTTGATGGACTAGAGAATGCTAGAATTCACTCTTGTGCTTGTTGAGACGTTTAATCAATACATGGCCCTGATTCTGGAAAGGATAGAGGCATCCTAGGAATTACCACCATTGCCATATAAACTTGTGTCCCCAATTGTGCCCGTCGTGGGACTCCCCTAGATTAGCCCCTTTGAGCCTACATTAAGCCTTTTCGTTCATCACCCTAAAATCCTTAACCATGAAGCTTAGTATAGTAACAACCCTACCCTTTGTTCTAAGAACTTAGTGGAGCTATCTTTTGAGACATACTACATGGGTTTGATGCTAAGGAGGAAAATTGAGAAGAGGTTAAACTTCAAGTGTGGGGGTAGACTTGTCCATAAAGAAAAAAAAAAATATGTGAAAGCCGTGAAAAATGAAAAGAAGAGAAAAAATGTACGGCTAGAAAAGAAAAGAAAGAAATATTTATGGATTTTAGTCCCCCATACTTAGTGATTTTGGAGTTTACTTTGAAATGAAGGCCTATTAAAGAAAAATTTGACCTTTGTCCATTCACTGTAGTTCAGGGGAAGTTTACAATGAAGATTGGGCCCAACATGAAGACACTAGGCCCCTTTTATGTTACCTCTAGGGAAAGTGACGTTTTTGCAATGCCTTGGTGGATTTCTTGAGGTCTCTACATTTACATGTGCTCTGCTAGGTTTTTAGGACACTTTGATAAATCCTTATCCTTTATTTCTTAAAACCTTGAGCCTTGGCCCCATTACAACCTTTGAGAAGACCTTCTTGATCCTTAAGATGGGACAGCCCTTGATGTGGAGATGAGTTACAAGAGTTGAACTTATGGCTTGGGTCCATCTGTGCAAGTAGTTGGTGTCCTTCATGAGATCTTTAAAGAAAATTATACATGTGCTTTCGTTTCTTGAATTATGTGATATACTTGCTATCTTTCACATATACTTGAGTGTATAAGCTTTTAAGCATTGCCATGATCTGAGAGAAGAAAGAGTGGATATAACTTGTGAGGAGTTGAATCATACTTGTTTGAAACATGCTTAACAGAAACCATCACCATTGTTTCAACCAAGTCCTACTTGTGTATATGTAAGTTATGTGTTTTAATTAACTCTCGAATGCCTAACATTGAATTTTGGTTAAGTGCTAATCTTGGTGTTATGAAAGTAAGAGATTGCTGAGACAAATAGTTGAAGGGCAATAGAGTCATTGTTTTTGTCAAGTCTTTAAATTTTCGTTGAGTCTTAGTGTGTG
Organism: Rosa chinensis; assembly: GCF_002994745.2. NCBI lineage: Eukaryota > Viridiplantae > Streptophyta > Magnoliopsida > Rosales > Rosaceae > Rosa > Rosa chinensis. The sequence continues at coordinate 12,646 of NW_020126818.1, read as the reverse complement.
TCTTAGTTTGATTTTGCTAAGGGACTAGCAAAAGCTAAGTGTGGGGGAATTTGATAGGAGCATTTTAATGCGACGTTTTAACTGCATTTCCCTACACTTTTCTGCGCCATTTCCTTGAAAAATCCCTGTTTGGGAAAGTTTCCATTCTTTGATTGGGAAAGTTCCTTATTGTAGAAAGTTTCCATTTTTGTCTTCATTTTTCATTTCTCATTTCTCATTTCTCATTTTTCATTTCTCATTTCTGGAAAGTTTCTATTTTTCATTTTTAGTAAGTTTCTATTTTCATTTTTTAGAAAGTTTCTATTTTAAGTATAGTTTCTATTTTCAGGACCTCCGAGCTAGAAAGTGGAAATGAACGCACAAATGGAAAGAGGAGCTTGCGAACATCAAGACGAACGAACTTGAGAGAAATTGGCCCACACATTTGAGCAGAAATGAAGAAAGAAGCTTTCCTGGTCCAACCAGGAAACCCTGCGAAAAGGAGGAAAGGCCCACCAATGAAGTTTCCAACGCAACCATGAAAAAGAAATGGAAAAACAATGTGTTTTGCGTTGGAAAATGAGAAGGCTTGAAGATGAAGCAACGAGGCCCAAGAACTCTTTGGATTTTCGGCAAATTGGATAAAGGCCCATCAAAGCCCGTGACATTAGGGTTTGTGACGCAAACCCTAACCCTTTAAGTTGTTGTTGCCGTGAATTTTCAAGAGATAAACAAGGAGGTGGCGTCCAAGAAAATCAGAAATTAAAAGGAGATTTTCTAGGGTTATTTTTATGGAAATAAATCAAGAGATAAAACCCTAGAGACTCCTAGCCGTCCAAGCCAAGAGGAAAACAAGGGGAGGCCGTGCAAAATAAAAGAGAAACCCTAGAGAATTCGGCCAAGGGATAATGAAGAGAGAAACTAGGGTTTTGCCGTGTGGAAAATCAGAAATTCAAGAGATATTTCGTGGAGATTTCTTAGGGAGCTTTTAAAGGAAAAGAATATGTGTTGAACACAAAAAGCTCTCAAAGGAGTCTAGGTTCGTCCCCCTTTATTCTCTAAATATATTGTTGCCGAAATTGGTGAAGGAAATCAGAAAATATCTCTTTATATTTCGGCAAGATTATTTAGGGAATTTATATTGGAATTTTGTGATTGGTTGCACCACCTCATAGGGCTTATGTGGCAAGCAAGCATTGGAGGAAATTATGTGGAGTTATATCATTGTGCCGTGAGTTTCATTAGGGTTAGACGGCTTGGAGAACAAAGGAAGCCGTGCTCCTATATATTCATCTCTTCTCTCAACGTCAAGGAGTTCGAAGTTCCATTCTTTACGTTTACACTTTGATAAAATAATTCAGAAAACTCTTTAGACTAGCCGTGCTCCTCTCCATCCTCTAGGGCAACCACGAAGTGCAAGCAAGGCCAAGGAAGAAGAAGACAAGCCGTGCACACTATCCACCCTCCACCTTGAAGATTGCTTTCGAAATTCAAGAGACCACATCATCACTTCATTCATCTCATCTTCATCACGGTGTAATCCGATTCTCCTTGTAACCTTTGCTTTGTAATTTTCGTTGGTTATGCCTTAGTTGACACAAATGTTTGAACAATTGTTGATTTCTGAAATTTTATGATTAATTGTTAATTTCCAGATTCATATATTGCGATTTATGGTTGCTTTTGTGTGAGTGTTTGATTAAATTTGCATGATAGAAATCTTTTGTATTTTAATCTTATGTGGTTGCAAACACTTAGGGTTTTTATATGATTGGTGCTACGAATTTGAGAACATGAATCGACTTTTCGTTTTGTGTAAACTTGAATCAAAGTAGTAAAGGTTTTGTACAAAAACCGAATTTAATCAAAGAAGATTGCAATTAGGTGAACTTTTTCATACTAAGTTGCACATTTGAGTTGATAGCCTTTCTAGGTGCTTAATGCGTTAAACATGACATGATTGACTAGCTTTCTAGGGTTTGATTGCATGTTTGATAGGATTAATCTAGGTGCTTTCGCTTAGGTTAATTAGCATTGAAAGTAAAATATGGGAAATTGTTTGCTTTTGAACGTTTCACATGATCAACTCCTCTTGCATGACTATGATGAACAATGATGAACTTGAATCAATTTTAATCATGAGTTTCGACTTTGATCTTTGTTCCTACATCCCATTTGTATTTTTATGTTTTTGCATTTTAATTATTCTTTACTTAGATTTTATTTTCGAACTAGAAAACCAAAAACCAAAATAATCCCCCCTTTTCGTAAATATGTTTATATTTTGTTATATTTTTGTAAATATTATACTTTGTTTTAATTTTAATTGTTTAATTGTTTGACAATGACAGGTGTACCCTCAATCCCCGGAATAGAACGATCCCTATTTACTTTATACTACTAATGACATTTCAGGGTTAAATTGGTCGCTCGATAAAAGCGACATCAGCACGCACTTCTGGATTCAAGAACCAGTCATGAGCATTGTCCCCTTCCTAGACACCATCCCACATAGGCTATACTTACTTGGATGAAAAAGATCCTAAGTGTGAAGACAGTTCAATGAATGTTAATAAAGGCCGCCCTCAACCTTAAGGGACCTGGACTAGGTACCAATAAGGGGTTTAGGCCAATATTAATAAACACGACTTCACCTATTCCTTCTTTAATTTACAACTCACAATTAAAATTCGTATTCAATAATATAAATAACAACCTAACTAATTAATTAACTAATTAACTAATTAACTAACAAATTATGAACAATTAACAAGTAAAATTATTTTTTTTTTTTTTCGAACACAACATATAAACAAAACAAATATTCACATATTTAACAAGTGATTTTTCGATCCCCGGCAACGGCGCCAAAAATTGATGCAACTGAAAGCAAGCGCATAATTTAACCCTGAAATGTCATTAGTAGTACGTAATAAATAGGGATCGTTCTATTCCGGGGATTGAGGGTACACCTGTCATTGTCAAACAATTAAACAATTAAAATTAAAACAAAGTATAATATTCACAAAGATATTCACAACTATAAACATTGTACACGAAAAGGGGGGATTTTGTTTTTGGTTTTTCGAAAATAAAACTAAGTTAACAAAACAATTAAAATGCAAAACATAAAAATACGAATGGAATGAGAGAACAAAGATCAAAATCGAAACATATGATTAAAATTGACTCAAACCCTAATATTTGTTCATCTAAGTCATGAGAAAGGAGTTGATCATGTGAAACATTCGAAAGCAAATGAATTCCCATTTTTTACTTTTCAATGCTAATTAACCTAAGCGAAAGCACCTAGATTAATCCTATCAAACATGCAATCAAACTCTAGAAAGCTAGTCAATCATGTCATGTTTAACGCATTACACATAGAGAAAGGCTATCAACTCAAGTGTACAACTTAGTATGGAAAAGTCCACCTAATTGCAATCCTCGTTAATTAAATTCGATCTTTGTACAAAACCTTTACTACTTTGATTCAAGTTTACACAAAACAAAAAGTCGATTTCATGTTCTTAAACCTAGCACCAATTATATCGAAACCCTAAGTGTTTGCAACCACATAAGATTAAAATACAAAAGTTATCTATAACGCAAATTTAATTAAACAAACCCACATAAGCAACTCTCGAATCACAATAATATGAATCTGAAAATTCTCAATTAATCATAAAAATTCCAGAAATTAATATTTGTTCAAACACATATGTCAACTAGTTCATAACCAACGAAATTCAAAGCAAAGGTTACAAAGGAGAATCGGATTACACCGTGAGATGGGGATGGTGATGAACGATTGATGTGGTGGTCTCTTGAATCTCGAAAGCAAGCTTCAAGGTTAGAGATGGATGATGGATGCTCACGGCTATGCTTCTTCTCCCTTGGCCTTGCTTGAACTCGTGGAGATGACTAGAGGATGGAGAAACTCACAGCTATGCTAAGAAGATTTTCTGATTTTTTTCTAAAGTGTAAATTGTATGGGGAGAGAGGAACTGTATGGGGGAGTTTTATATAGGAGCATGGCTAGGATTCACAAAGCAATCAGAATTTTCCACATAGCTTCAACCAATGATAATTCGCCAAGTAAGCTTGTGATGTGGTCCAACCAATCATAGAATGCCAAGTAAGCCTTGTGATGTGTTCCAACCAATCATAATTCTCTAAAATACCTCCCTAATATTTAATTGCCGAATTTCCTTGAAATTATTCTGATTTTCTTCATGAATTTCGGCCAACATTCCTTTAGGGAATTTAGGGATGAATCTAGACGCCTTTTTAGCTTTTCCTTGGTGCACACATATTTTCCTTCCATAAATATCTCCCTTGAATCTCTCTTGGCGTCATCTCCTTGATTATTTCTGATTTTCACGTTGGCAATCACACCAAATTATTCCTCCAACAATATTTCTTTCCATAAAAGTCTCCCAAGAAAATCTCTCCTTGAAATCCTCAATCAATCATCTTCAATTCCCACGTTGTCACCTTGTTTTTTCCATAAGTATTACACGGCAAATTTAATCCCCAAGGAAAATATATTTTCCTTTTTTTAAAAAACTCTTCCTTGATTCTCTCCTTGCCATGTCATCTTCATGAAACTTCTCGTTCCATTTATGAACTCAATTCTGCTTATTTATTCCAAAAACCTGAAAATAGAAGCTTTCTAAAATAAGAAATGGAAACTTTCTTAAACTAAAATGGAAACTTTCTAAAAATGGAAAATAGAAACTACAAAACGGAAACTTTCTACAATTAGGAACTTTCCCATTCGAAGAATGGAAACTTTCCTAAACAGAGTTTTATTAAGGAAATAACGCAGAAAATATAGGGAAATAACAGTTTAAATGTCGCATTAAAATGCTCCTATCAAATATGGATTGATAATCTGGTTTTGTTTTATAGATAACTTTTATGTGTTATTGTTCTTTGGTTGCAAACTTAGGATGATTGCATGTAATTGGAGCTAGTAATTAGGTTAAACGCTTCGTGACCCTAATTCAATATAGTAGTAAAGGCTTTGGACAAAGGTTGAGATCAGATTATGCATGTAATGAAAAGATTCGCTTCGAGTACTTGAATTTGCATGTTTATTGACTAAACTTTCACTTGCTCTTAATGATTTGAATGCATGAGATTATGAGTCGCTTCGATTGTGTGATACTTGCATTTGGAATATGTTGGTTTGGCGCTTCGTCGATCAATTGTGTAAAGGGAAGTCATATAAGGGACATTGGGCGCTTGTAACTTTGTTTCTTGGTTGATATCTTTCCATGGTAATTAACAAGATTAAGGGATGCATGAATTGTTGTTCTTGATTGTTCTTGATGAATTGTTTTCCAAAAATCCTTCTTTTCCCACCTTTGTAAATAAAACGTTTTTGTTTTTACTTGTTTCGTAAAATTCATAGTTTAATCTTCAAAAACCCCCCATCTTTATGTTTTCTTGTTTTTGTAAATAATTAAAATTAACTTAGAATTTTTAGGTAGCATGTTCATATAAATAATAAAATAAAAAATAAAAAAATAAAAAATGTTTTTAATTTCGTGAATAGTGTCTCCGTGAATAGTAAATATGTGTTTGTTTTTAGTTTTAGTGTTTTTTAGGAGTTTGTTATGAGTTTGTTAGGTCTCCTTAATTTAAGGGATAGGTTCCTAAATTTTAGGGAACGTAGTTAGAGTTAGTTTTGACTTAGTATTTTGTGTTTGACTTGGTCAATAATTTGTTTTCTTAGTAATTAAGTAATCCTAATTAGTATATAACTAGTAATCCTTGTTGTATATGGATTCCCAATGTGATATGGACTTGTAAATTGTGTATAAATAGGAGTAGGATTTCTAAACCTTTTCTAACTTATTTTCTCTCTTATTTTCGTCCATGCCTATATATATACTTGTATATTTTTGTTATTCTCTCATTCCTTGCTCTCTAAAATTCGTGTGAATGTATGTATGCTCTCTAATTCTTTGTTGTTTCTTTTGTTGTTCGAAATTTATGCATGTTTGTACTTGTAAATTTGTAATTTTCGTAGAATTGTATATTCTATTCTTTAATTTGGTTCTCACATGTTAGCACCCTCAATCCCCGGTTTGTTCGATACCCTATTTGCTCTATACTAATGATGATATTTTTCAGGGTTTAAATTGGCGATGCTTTGCACGTATCAATTTTTGGCGCCGTTGCCGGGGATTGAAAAGTCTTCATGTGATGAAAACGCCACTAAGGTATGATTTTGGTAAGGGATTTTGAACTATTATGGAATAGGTGAAGTCTCGTTTGTTGATACTAGCCTTAACCCCTTATTAGCACTGATTCAGGTCTTTTAAGGTTGAGGGCGGCTTTTATTAACACTTGAAAAATGTCTTGCACTTAGGCCTTTTCTTATCTAAGTAAGTATAGCCTATGTGAAATGGTGACTAGGAAGGGGACAACGTCCATGCTGGGTTTTGAATCCAGAAGTGCAATCAAACGAGCCTAAACCACTATGTGGGAGTAGCTTGTGCCAAAATGGTTTCTACCTCTCGTGTTCGTCCTCCCCCGCACTGGCCATTTCAGTAAGGTTGCCCAAAGGATTTGAGAAGAAATATGTGTAGAGGCAAGGACTTGGGCCGCACGTCCAAAACAATGGTTCATTATGTCTTATTGAAGTCATACACTTAGACAATTTTCGAAAGAATTGGCTTTGGTAAGAAGGATGTGAGTCATAACGGAATAGGTGAGAGTTCTTTTATTAATACTTGTCAAGCAACTCCTTTTATCTCTGCGGCGCACCTTAGTAACACAGGGTGTCTAGGTTGATTGGATACGAGAAGTGCTTACAAGAGGGCCAAAACCACTATGTGGGAGTAGCTCCGCCAAAATCGTTCCTCTACTACCTGGCTCTGTGCCAAAAGAGTTACCAAAAGATAAAGGGGGGGAGACTTGTATTAACATTAGAATCTCTGGGCCGCACGTCCAAACCTTGACTTGCAAAACTCTTATTGAAATTGATTAATTCGAAAGTTGTAGAAGATTGTAACTAACCACTATAATTTTCGTTGACCATGTGTATACTTGTATATGTGACGTTTTAATGTGTGTACCTTGGTCCACGTCATGTGTATACCTTACTAACATTATTCTTTTGTTCTACTACAGATCAATGAATGTCTGGATCGTCTGAACCACCCAAGTACACCAAAACGCCCCTCCACGTCATTCAAGCACGAATTGAAAAGCTTAAGAAAAACTCGGATCTCTTTGACGTCCAAGTTACCACTCCACTTCAATTTCGTGAGCTGCAATTAGATAGTGAAGGGAATAGAGTAGAGGGAGGATCAGAAGCTTCTGACACTTCAGTTGTTCCATCACCTCACCAAACGCCACCTCAATCACCTCGTGCACTCTTAGTCATTCAACCACCACCACCACCAATGGCTCTCACCATCAGGCAACTCTCTACATCTGTGATCCCACCTGGTGGCATTCCAACTTGTATAACCTACCCTGCTGCAGCTGAGGGGCAACAGCTGATTTTGAATTGAAGTCTGGGCTACTTCATCGTCTTCCTACATTCCATGGACTCTCTATGGAAGATCCCAACAACCACTTGATGGAATTTCAGTTCATCTGCACTAGCATGAAGCCTCAAGGAGCTGATGAGCATATTTTGAAGTTGAAGGCCTTCCCATTTTCGTTGGCTGACAAGGCAAAGCAATGGCTTTATGAGTTGCCAAGTGGACGGATTACATCTTGGGCTGATATGATGAAGGCGTTTCTTGAGAAGTATTTCCCTACATCTCGCATCATCATGCTTAGGAAGAAGATAAGTGGAATCCAACAAGGGCAAGATGAGTCCTACGCAGATTACTATGAAAGGTTCAAGTCTCTCACCACTCAATGCCCTCAACATGGCATGAAGGATGAGACCTTGCTCACTTGTTTTTATGATGGACTCACCAACTTGGAAAGAGACATGCTAGATGCAGCTTCTGGTGGATCGTTTGTTGACAAGGAGCCTGCGGCTGGAATGATCCTTATTGAGAATAGGGCCTTGAATCAACAACAATATGGAAGCTCTAGGCCCAATCCACCACCACACGTGAAGGGTCCATGAGGTAAGTACTTTAGCTCAACTGGAGGATAAAATTAACAAACTTACTTCTCTTGTGTCCCAGGGATCACATGGACAAGTCATGGTGTGTGGAGTTGTTCTATGCAAGGGCATGCGTCTAACCAATGCCCTCAACTCATGGAGGAAGGAGGACAAGAAGGTGTCAACGCCATAGGTTCCAACAAGGGTACCAACGTCCTAGGAATGATCCATATTCGAATACTTACAATCCTGGATGGAGGGATCACCCTAATTTTCGTTGGAAGGACAATGAGAACGTTCAAAGTGCACCTCAAGGCTTCCAACCACGTCCTCAAGGCTTTTATCAAAAGCCTCAACCTCCTAACCCTACTCCTTTCAATTCAAATTTTAATTCAAATGCTTCTTCTTCTTCTTCTAATGATGAATTAATCCGAACTCTAACTAAGTCTACTCAAGCTTTAATTGCAGGTCAAACTCATCATGGGAATCAAATCAATGCTATATCTACGGATGTGAATGAGATGAAGAAGCAAATGAGTCAAGTTGTGGAGTTTATGGGTAAGTTTCATGAGCAAGGTAAGCTACCAAGTGGTACCATCCCAAATCCTCACTTTGAGCAAGCCAAAGTCGTCACTACAAGGAGTGGTAAGACCTTGTAGATCCTCCAACGCCTCCCAAAAAGATCTCAACGTCCATTTTAGAGGAGGAGGATGACCCTGCAACGTCTAAGGCTCATGTGACACCTCCTACTGCAGAACCGAAACCTAAAGGACAAGTTTCTAACTCTTTCAATTCGGTTATTACTAATCCATCTTCTTCTCCTTTGCCTTTCCCAAGCAGATATGCTAAGTCCAAGAAGGATGAAGCCGAAAAGGCCATCTTGGAAACTTTTAAGAAAGTGCAAATCAACATTCCTCTCCTTGAGGCCATTAAGCAAATTCCTAAGTATGCCAAATTTTTGAAGGAACTTTGCACCACAAGGAGACAGAACCATGAGAAAGAAGTGGTGAAGGTAAGTGAGAATGTCTCAGCTGTGCTTCAACGCAAAATGCCTGAAAAGTGTAAGGATCCAGGGAGTTTTTCTATCTGGTGTCGCTTTTGGGAGCGACCAATTTAACCCTGAAATGTCATTAGTAGTACGTAATAAGTAGGGATCGTTCTATTCCGGGGATTGAGGGTACACCTGTCATTTTCAAACAATTAAACAATTAAAATTAAAACAAAGTATAATATTCACAAGGGTATTCACAATTATACACACTATTTACGAAATTAAGGGGGGATTTGTTTTTGGTTTTCTTTTGCTGAAAATAAATACTAAGTTAACTAAATAATTAAAATGCAAAAACATAGAAATACAAATGGAATGTAAGAACAAAGATTAAAATCGAAACTCATGATAAAAATTGATTCAAGTTCATCATTGTTCATCATAGTCATGCAAGAGGAGTTGATCATGTGAAACGTTCAAAAGCAAACAATCTCCCATATTTTACTTTCAATGCTAATTAACCTAAGCGAAAGCACCTAGATTAATCCTATCAAACATGCAATCAAACCCTAGAAAGCTAGTCAATCATGTCATGTTTAACGCATTAAGCACCTAGAAAGGCTATCAACTCAAATGTGCAACTTAGTATGAAAAAGTTCACCTAATTGCAATCTTCTTTGATTAAATTCGGTTTTTGTACAAAACCTTTACTACTTATCGATTCAAGAACACAAAACCAAAAAGTTGATCCATGTTCTAAAATTCGTAGCAACATTCACATAAAAACCCTAAATGTTTCGAACCATTCAAGATTATCATACAAAAGATTTCTATCATGCAAATTTAATCAAACACTTACACAAAAGCAACCATAAATCACAATATATGAATCTGAAAATTAACAATTAATCATAAAATTTCAGAAAACAACACTTGTTCATACATATGTGTCAACTAAGGCAAAACCAACGAAAATACAAAGCAAAGGTACAAGGAGAATCGGATTACACCGTGATGAAGATGAGATGAATGAAGTGATGAATGGTCTCTTGAATTTCGAAAGCAATCTTCAAGGATGGTGATGGATGATGCGCACGGCTTGTCTTCTTCTTCCTTGGCCTTGCTTGCACTTCGTGGTTGCCCTAGAGGATGGAGATGAACACGGCTAGGCTAGAGAGAGTTTTCTGAATTTTCTTCAAAGTGTAAAACGTAAAAGTGGGAACTAGGAACTCCTTGACGTTGAGAAAGGGGAAGAATATATAGGAGCACGGCCTCCTAGGTCTCCATGCCGTCAAAAACCCTAGAAAAGCTCACGGCTATTGCTTGCTTTGTCCACATATTTTCCTCCAATGAATTCTTGCCACATAAGCCCTATGAAGTGGTGCAACCAATCACAAAATTCCAATATTAATTCCCTAAATAATTCTTGCCGAAATATGTAGATAATTTCTGATTTTATACACCAATTTCGGCAACAATATATTTAGAGAATAAAGGGGATGAACCTAGACTCCTTTGAGAGCTTTTTGTGTTCAACACATATTCTCTTTCCTTTAAAAGCTCCCTAAGAAATTTCCACGAAATCTCTTTATTTTTCTGATTTTTCCTCACGGCAAAAACCCTAATTTCTCTCTTCATTATCTCTTGGCCGAATTCCCTAGGGTTTGCACGGCATTCTGATAGGAGCATTTTTATGCGACGTTTTAATAATTATTTCCTCATATTTTTCTTAGTTATTTCCTTTATTTAATCATTTTTAATTTAGTTTTTATTTTATAGGTACATTGAAATAAATGGAGAAGAAATGAGTTGAAATGAAGAAATGGAGTTTTCCTGGTCCGACTAGGAATCCCAGTCAACGCAGGAATCCTGATGAGGCTAGGAAACCTGAAGGCATTAGGAGACCACATGATGACGTGGAATTAAATCTGATTTTTGCATGGGAAATCATGGAGTTAATGTCAAAAATCAAGAGTGATCAAGGATAATGATGCCATGGAGAGATTTAAGGGAGAAAAAGTCCAAAACAAGTCCAGATTCATTCCTATTTTCACTCAAGAGTATTTTGGCCGAAAATTAAGAGAAAATCAGATTAAATCTTGGGAAAATCAGCAATAATATATTTGGAAAGATTATGGGATTTATTTTGGAGGCTTCTGATTGGCTGGATGACTCAACAGAGCTGACATGGCATTCTGTGATTGGTCGAAGCTGTGTGGCATGATTGGATAGTTATTTGAGGAGATAAATCAGAAAATAATCATGCAATTAATTCAAAAATAATCTCCCTAAATCAAGGTGTTAAATTGGAGGTTTCTTATTGGTTGGATGACATAGCAGAGCTGACGTGGCGTTCTCTGATTGGCTAATGCTGTGTGGATCAATCTTGAAGACTTGGAGACTAAGTTGTCATCCTCCTATAAATAGGAGCATTCTCTACACAATTCTACACACCAACACACCATCAAACAGAAGAACAACACCACACACCTTAGAAAAATTCAGAAAATTCTCTCCATCCTCTAAAGCAAGCCACGGAGTTCAAGCAAGGCCGAAGGGAGAAGAAGGAGCCGTGACATATTCCTCCACCATCCACCATTGAAGACTTGCTTTCAAGCTTCAAGGATTCCAACGAAAATCATCCATTCTCATCTTCCATCCACGGTGTAATTCGACCTCTACTTTGTAAACCTTGTTTTGAATTTCGTTGGTTTTGCTTTAGTTGACATTCATGATTGAACAAAGTTATTATTTCTGGAATTTTATATGATTGAATGAAATTTTCAGATTCTATTATTGTAATTCGAGAGTTGCTTATGTGAGTTTGTTTAATTAAATTTGCTTTATAGATATCTTTTGTATTTTAATCTTAGGTGGTTCGAAACACTTAGGGTTTTGATATAATTGGTGCTAGGTTTAAGAACATGAAATCGACTTTTCGTTTTGTGTAAACTTGAATCAAAGTAGTAAAGGTTTTGGACAAAGATCGAATTTAATTAAAGAGATTGCAATTAGGTGGACTTTTCCATACTAAGTTGTACACTTGAGTTGATAGCCTTTCTCTATGTGTAATGCGTTAAACATGACATGATTGACTAGCTTTCTAGGGTTTGATTGCATGTTTGATAGGATTAATCTAGGTGCTTTCGCTTAGGTTAATTAGCATTGAAAAGTAAAAAATGGGAATTCATTTGCTTTCGAATGTTTCACATGATCAACTCCTTTCTCATGACTTAGATGAACAATATTAGGGTTTGAGTCAATTTTAATCATATGTTTGATTTTGATCTTTGTTCTCTCATTCCATTCGTATTTTTATGTTTTTGCATTTTAATTGTTTTGTTAATTTAGTTTTATTTTCGAAAAACCAAAAACAAAATCCCCCCTTTTGTACAATGTTTATAGTTGTGAATATCTTTGTGAATTTATACTTTGTTTTAATTTTAATTGTTTAATTGTTTGACAATGACAGGTGTACCCTCAATCCCCGGAATAGAACGATCCCTACTTACTTTTACTACTAATGACATTTCAGGGTTAAATTATGCGCTTGCTTTTAAGCGCATCAATTTTTGGCGCCGTTGCCGGGGATT